>NW_017308295.1:194169-227300 GCF_000935625.1 Nanorana parkeri | reverse complement strand
AAAAAAAAAAAAAAAAAAAAAAAAATTGGGAATATTATAAAAATCTAAATATTAAGGTCTTTGTGAAGATGACACATTCGATGGAGTGAGGAGTCTAAGGGCATCCCGCCTTTTCCTTGCCTTTTCCACTGTTGTAAAGGTGTGGGATTTACCCCTGTACAGGAATTGCAGCTTGAAAGGGAAGCCCCATTTGTACCGTATCTGATGAAACTGCAGAATCTCTAAAATAGGCCAGAACTCCTGCCATTTTTCAAAAATTGCAGGAGCCAGATCAGCAAAAGTTGATATGTGGCACCTTGGAATGCTAAGGAAGGGATGTCTCTTGTCGACTGTAGGAGCCTTTCCTTCATGCAGTATTAGTGGAGATGCACTATAGCAGTGGTGGCGAACCTTGGCACTCCAGCTGTTTTGGAACTACAAGTCCCATGAGGCATTGCAAGGCTCTGACAGCCACAGGCATAACACCCAGAGGCAGATGCATGTTGGGATTTGTAGTTTTGGCACAGCTGGAGTGCCAAGGTTCGCCACCACTGCCCTATAGTATCATAAGGGAGCCCTCTGGATTCTGTTTCTTAAGTGGCCTGTGAATCCTATAAAACTCTAGAGGATCCACTGGGATCTCTGGTGCCAATTCTTGGAACAAGGCCGTAATGGTGGACTGTAGATCGATGACCATTGTAGGTATGCCTCTGACCTGCATAGATCTCTGATCATGATTCTCAGAGTCTTTCAACTGCATGAGGAGAGAGATATTCATATTCCTCAAATTATTCAGCTCATAATAATGTCCTTCAATTACCATGGTAAGGTAATCACAGTGGTGTTCAATATCCCTGATCTCCTTGGAGGCAATTTATGAAAGGTTGACTCACATTTCTGTAAGAGAGTCTAAGGGTTCTCCCGCTGACTCAGGGAGCAACTCATCAAAATATCCGCGGGTTGAACCTGCTCCCAGCTGCACAGCCTTTCCTCTGAAAAATGTCTGCTCTATGCTGCCCATACATGCTGGAACTCTGTTAATGTCTATGGGAAGTCCATACTCATGGTGGCCTAAAAGAATACCTTTGAGTATGGATTACATATAGGAATGAATGGGGCCTGGGTGCACATGCCCAAGACAGAGCATCTAATTTCATTTCAGAAAGGACTGCTGCTCAAGGTGGGGCTGCACTGAGAGGATTGCTGGACCAGGTATGAAGGTAAGTATGAAACCAGGTGGGCATCACTCAGGGGGTGGGGGATTGCGTTAAAACACAAAAAGTTTTTGATCACTTCTGGTTCCGGTGCCAGGTGAACTAGTGTGCTATACGGAGCTCCGTCCCGCCTAACATCACAACACCCCCTCTCATGCCCGCTCGAGCGGCTATACAGCGGGTGACACTGCCTCAGCAACACTCGCCGGTCATGGATCAGCATCTTGCACGATCTCACACCACGAGACGTGCCCTGCAGCTTTCCCTCAGCGACGAGCACAACTCCTCCAAGATGGCCGACACAGATGACATGCAGCTCAGCCAGGCTGATGATTCCTCTGGTGAGTCAGCACAGCATCACTCACAGGGGCATATTGATTATCAACAATTAGCTGCAGCGGTGGCCTCTCACCTCAAACCTGAGTTAACCACCATTATGCAGACTCCCAGCAGCAACACTTGGGCAAGTTATATGCTTCACTAATGGCCCAGGGCAAACAGATTGCAACATTGGAATCCAGAGTAAATAACTTGGATGATGAATCGTTCTCTGCACAGTGAAAAATCAACCATCTCTCCAAATCTGTTTATTACTTGTCTGATAAGGTTGATGATCTAGAGAATTATACACGCAGAAATAATCTGTGCATCATTGGTCTGCCTGAATCGATCAAACCCATTGATCTCCATCATTTTTGCTCTTCTGTCATCCCACAAGCACTGGGGTTACCTAGGCCATGCAAGGTTGAGAGGGCTCACAGAATTGGCCCGCCCAGGGATAATTCCAATCCCAGACCTGTGATAGTGCGCTTCCTGGATTATTCAGAGAAACATCAGTTATTCCAGGCCTACCAAGCACAGCACAATCTCGTGGCAGGGGGCCACAAACTCCTCGTATTCACTAATTACTCTGCAGAGCTAACAAAGCTGAGAAAATAATTTCATGAAATCTCCCAGCAGCTTGTAGCTAGTAGAATCAAATTTTCTCTTGCATACCCGGCGATACTAAGAATCACATCCCCTGAGGGGAAGACCATGCAATTCACCACCCCTGATCAGGCCCAAAAATATCTTGCCTCCATAACTGGACCAACCTCGGTGTCACCTACCAAAAGCCCTAAATTGTAAGGTGTGTGGGCAGCTTAATGCAGACTATCCCATTGCTAATTAAACACAAAGACATTCAGATACTAAACAAGGCTTTTTCCAGGTTTATATGGAAAGGGAAAAGGTCCAGGATAGCTTTGGCTAAGCTACAACGCCACGCCTTACAACTTGGTGCAAACATCCCTAATATTAGACTGTATAATCTAGCTAGTATTTTTCGTCATGTCAGGGACTGGATATCGGATACATAATTTTTCACTAACACCCCCTTGGAGCAACACCTGGTGTCCCCCTGGTCCCTCTCAGGTATATTACACACGCCACTCCCTCTTTTGCCTACTCACATAAAACGTAATATACTCTTAAGAGACACAATCATAACCTGGCGGGAAGTGAGAAAACTTCTCCATTTACCTGGTGTAATATCCCCGTTGATGCCTATTACCTCTACCCCTGCCTGCCCAGCTGGACATGACTCATTAGTTTTCCGTCAATGGAAACTTCAAGGTATACATACTTTCCAGGACTTATCTACACCCCAAGGTTAATGGAAATCCCTCAAGGTTCTTCTAGATGAATACCACATACCCCCCAAGCACTTTCTCCAACATGCTCAATTAAGTAATTTCATAGTGAAGAATCTCCCCCCCTCAAACGATAGACCCCAGTCAATATTATTCCATCGCTTGCTGTCATCTCCAATTTAGAAACTACCCCTTTCTTCTATTTATCATCATCTATACTCAAGCATTTTTCTCTCTCCCAGGAGATCCCCTCATCTATAACAAAATGGGCTGAATTGTTACAGTTGCCCCCAGACACCACACAATCTATTATTATGGTGGGTTGGTCATGATTAAGACTAGGGATGAGCCAAGCACCCCCGTGTTCAGTTCTAATTCGAACTTTCGAACATGGAAAAAGTTCTAATTCGAACTTAGAACTTAATGTAAGTCTGTGGGGGTAAAACTCAGAAAATTAAATCTCCCCATTTTGAAGCCTCATATGCAATTTATTGGCCATAAAAGTGTATGAGGATACGGGTATTGCCCTGGGGGACATGTATCAATGAAAAAAACACTTTTAAAAAAATACAATTTTTAAAGGAGCAGTGATTTAACATCACTTAAAATGAAACATTAAAAATGAGAAAATCCTTTAAATATGGTGCCTGGGGGGTCCCCTTTCACTGCCTGTAAAGTGGCACACCTGTATGATGTATAGAACCTGCTGAAGCAAAAATGACATTTATAAAGAAAAAAAATGACATTTAAATTGCTGGCAATTGTGTATTGGTAATTTAGTGATTTTTTTGGATACATTATGGTGCCTCTTTTGCAAGCTTTGGATGAAACTAACAACAGGTGCCTTAAAATTGGGCCTTTGGTGCCAGCTAGTGCCTTCACATATATATAGAACTCTATATATATATATATATAGAGATATATAGATATCTATATATCCATATCTATCTATATTGTAACAACGTCACACGACTATAGACCACAGGTGCAAGTAAAATGCAGTTTTATTAAGGGCCAACGCCATACATCTCGTTCCATCAACAGGGTAGACCTCCCCTGTTGCACAAGATAGCTTCCCTTGTGAGCCCTCACTCTGCTCCCTCAGCAGTGTGTCCCAGCAGTCCTAGGGTCACCGACCTTCCTGACCTCTACCAGCCTTCCCTGGCTATTCCACATGCACCTGAGTCTGCTGTGGCTCTGTGCATCCTGCACCCACACAACTCCCACAACTCTGAGCCCTGGGCTGGCTTCTTAATGAGGCTGTTCTCAGCCACCTGATCAGCCCAGGCTGGTCATTGGCAACACCTGACCCCAGGACTGGAGATTTCATCCCACCCATAGCTCTAAGAAATCTCCAGAGCTCCAGATCCCAGCCACAATTCTGAAAACCTGGAAGAATCTGAAAGGCCAGGTTCTTCCTTATCAAATGGTTTACACTCTGGACCCTCTCAGCCCCTCTGGCTGAGAGTCCTGGGTGCCATAGTTGCCAAACTACACCGTGGCATTAGCTTACACTGCCACAATATATATATATATCTCTATATAGATATATAGAACTCTAATATATATCTAACTCTGCTATAACTCTGCTATAACTCTCTATAACGCTGCTATAACTATCTATAACTCTGCTATAACTATCTATAACTCTGCTATAACTATCTATAACTCTGATATAACTATCTAAAACTCTGCTATAACTATCTATAACACTGCTATAACTCTCTATTACTGTGTAATAACTCTCTATGAATCTCAATAAATCTGCTGTGTACTAGAACTCTCTCTCTCTTTATCTTCTACAACACACTACATAGGGCCATGGTGTCAGCAGCCTTATATCGTTTGCTGCAGGGACTTAGCTGTTAGACATGATTGGGCAGAGTCATCATGACTTTGCCCAATCATGGCTCTAAATGTGTACTGAGCCCTGATTGGCACAGTCTGGCACCTGACCTTTGCCAAACTGTAGGCAGTTACTGTTTCGGAGGGCGCAGTGCATTGTGGGATGTTCCGTAGTCGAACAGACCGCGAACATCTCGCAATGTTCGGCTTTCAGCGAACGCTAGAACAGACTATGTTTGAGTCAAACCTATTTTCGATTCGAACATGCAGCCCATCACTATTTAAGATGTCACACTATTTAAGATGTCACAACCACAGGTAAGAAGTTTATCTGCTAGGGGATGGTGTGCAAAGCTCCTCAATGTAGGGGGAGGGACCCTGTGTATCACAATTCAAGACAAAACAAAACACTTTTTCTGAGGAGCGCAACTACCTATGATTAACGTGAGTGACCCAATGTGCTAAGCGCTGGATGGGCACACATAGCTAGGGAAGATGCATGTCAGTTAAAAATGCGGACAACCATAAACTGGCTTGTCCTGTGGGATGAAACAAATGGTGACTTACAGTTGAGATGTGAGCCTACGTGCCCTGTTGTCTCTCACAGGATGCTCTCCATGGTCTGTCTGATCAGGTGTCCACAGCTGGCAGGTGGGGAGAGAGTGGGTGTCTGACCGGAGTGGGAGAACAAAGTGTCAGCCGATATCACAAGCTCAGCTGGCCAGGCTGAGCCGCGGCGGCTGAGAAGGGAAAGCGGTATGCCGCGATCGGCTCTGTGACCCCGGACTCTATGCGTCTTGGCGCAGTGTCAGATGGAACTGTCAGCGGAGTGCACAGAGATGGGCCAGTGATAATAAACTGGATCCGAAATTTAATATGCATCGCACTAACATGTTTTTTGATACGTGGTCTACCTATTTAACCTCTGAATTATCCCTAGAGCAATTACGTGATGTTATGTCCGTCTTCCAACATTCCACTTGGTTCCACAATGCCAAACTTACCGACACGCTTGGTGAACTTGATGTCCTTTGACACTTTCCATGTCCACACACATACACACACATATTCGTTCCCCGGAGACAAATTATTATTGCTATTCCTATACCCTGAACATCTTTACCACCGACCAACTTTTCCCTTGCATATCCTAGGTCACTTGCTTATTTGTCTATATGAATATATACACATCTGGACCTGTTGATAATCTTTATAGCTATTAACTGTTAGACGTTTCTGTTTTACCTATTTTCAGTTTTCAGGGCTGTGATAGTTTGACTGGCAATCACTGGGTCATGCAACCAAATTAATTTTAAACTAATTTCTTATCTATAAATAAATAGAGCTTTCTTTTGGTGATATTTATTCACCACTTAGTTCTTTTTATTGTGTTACTATAAAATGGAAAAAAAAACTTTGTTATATTCTGTTATAAAACATATCAAAAACAAATGTAAAAACAGTACAAAAACCCCAGATATGACTCCTTATTGGAGAGTAGACACCCAAGGTGATCTAATTTTTTGCCACAGAAACAAAAACACATGCTAGTTTTTAGGGGATTAAAACATTGATCTTGGCAATGGTGCACTTGATACATTATTGTAAAGGTCATATTAATTAGGGTAAGTATGGATTGAGCCGCCAAGCGAAGTGGCACCACACCCCTGTATTGCAAATACAGAGCCAGTAATTTTCAGTGGGGTGTTTTAGGCATCACACCACCATAAGATACATATACGTTACACATTGATTCATGGTGGGCCCAGTCTTCTACATGTTTTGCAGATGCTTCTTCAGGAAGGGTGGAGGTAGCATACAACATTTACATAAAATAAGTAACCTACCACCAAGCATTTATCAAATTGCTATTTATACTGTTGTAAGTATTGTAAAATAATATAATGACGCAAACATATGATGCTGATCACTAGCCAACAATGAATGAACAAGCATGTTTACCTATTTCATGTAAATGTTGTAGGCTACCTCCACTCTTCCTTAAGAAGCATCTGCAAATGTGTAGAAGACTGGGTCCACTGTGAATCTAACCATAACTTATGGACTATACAGTATTTGAGATGAATGTATTGAGTTAATGTGAATACATACAGTGTGAGAGGCCCAGGTAGATATTTTGTTACAATCATAGCAACAAATACTATATATAGCTTTGATGAAATACATATCAGTGATATTGTACAGTATATACACTTTTTGGTATACCCAGACAGGGACCTGCAGTGTTATTTCTTAGAGAATTGTTCTTACAAGTGTGGCAGCACCTCAAGGTTCATCCTCTGCCCTCTGCTTCCAGTCACACGCACACACCAAGTATCCCAGGTCACGGTTTAACTGTCAGCATGCTGTGTGCCATGCCTGCCTCCTGCTTTTTGTGGCAACATGCACCGTGCCTGTAACCAAGGAAACCATAACAACTTCCCACAACCCATAAGACAACACGGTAAAACATTACAATGTCCCTCCCTGTTTCTCCGGCCTTAGCAACTCCCTCCTGAAGAAGTTCCCCTTTGCTTGCTTGAACTTATCTGAGTGCTTTGAGTATGGTATAATATTGAGGATCTCATTGGAGTATGCTTTGCTTTAGTTGAGGGATGATTTGAAACAGGATTTTATTATGTGTAATTTTATCTCTATGTAATAATAAAGATTGTATTTTTATCTTTATATTTTACTCTGGACTTGAGTGATGTAATATATCTTAAAAGCCCTAATCAATTTGCTATCTTTTTTATTTTATTGCTCTTCTCTCCCTGCCCATATTGCTTGCCTGTAGCATGGGAGTGGTCAGAAGGCTCCATACATTCAAAATGTTTTTCAAAAAATTGTACTCAATATAATTAGTCTCCCCCTACCATGACACTGGAGAAATTACAATCACCGTATTGCTTATTATTCCTTATTACCTTCATGCAACTCAGGAGGTGCTATGCTTGCACCCGTGGGACCACTTAGGGGGACCAGCAGCGCAGAAATGAGGATTGGAGACCCGGGGGAAAGGCCGGGTTCATGCAAACCGGGGTGATGGGACTGAGTGTGGATGAGAAGGCTGTGTTTCTGCCTATCTCATCGAAGAGGCGCAGTGAAGTACCCACCATAGGGTAGGAGAGCACTTGGGGAGGCAATAGGGATCTTTGGATCCAGGGCCAGGAGCCAATTGGGAATCCTACTTGAAGTTGTTCTATCTGGACCCAGTCTTATGGGCCGTTGGCACGCCCAGTCTATGATGCGGGTTAGATGGCAAGCTCTATAATAGTTGTGTACATGGGGGAGCCCTATGCCTCCATAGGATTTTGAGTGGGTCAAGGTCGAGAACCCAATTCGTGGTGATCCATCGTTCCATAAGAAGGTGCGAAATAGCGCGTTGACCGAGGAAAAAAAGGCCCTGGGTAGAGATATGGGCACAGTCTGGAACAGGTATAGGAGTCTGAGCAAGACTGTCATTTTAAGAATGGCCGCTCGCCCAAACCAAGAGTATAGCATTTTGTTCCACTCTTTTAAGTCAAGTCTCAGTCGAGAAGTATGGTGGTAAAATTGAGGGAGTAGATCTTTTGTAGGTCAGTGGGGAGTTTAATCCCAAGGTATGTCATGGATTGATCTGCCCAGCTAAAGAGAAATTGGGTTTTGCAGAAATGGACCAGTTCTTCAGAAAGGGAGATGTTCAGTGCAGCAGATTTAGAAAGGTTGATTTTGAAAAATTATAGCGATGCAAATTCCTGGAATGCATTCATTAAGTTAGGGAGTGTTATCCTCGGTTGTGTCAGAAAAAAAAAAAGCAAATCATCCACGAATGCTGCTACTTTGAATTCCTTGCAGGGTGAAGGGAATCCATGAATACTAGGGTCAGAGTGGATTCTCCATAGAAAGGGCTCTAGGGCTATTACAAAGAGCAGCGGTGACAGTGGGCAGCCTTGTCTTGTACCATTGTATATGGGGAAGGCCTCCGACCGTGAGCCATTCACTTGAATCCTTGCGAGGAAACGGAGCACTCCCTTTATGCGTTTCGTCCTGAAGACTTTTTCAAAAGGGTACTGTTTCCTATCTGACACCCGAACTTATATAGCCCGAATAATCTAGTTACACCTTCTTTTCACTGACTGACATATAATCCTCTACCTTGCTGGCCAGTTTGCCACAAATCAGTACAGCTTTTTCAATAAGTGTGGTAATTGACCTGGAACAGTTCTCAATCAGTGTTCCATCATCTCCTTGGGATATATACATATAGATACATTATTAGAAAACAAATGTATTATAAAGATACATACATTATTAGAAAAGGTAAATACATTATTAAAAAGGTACATTATTAAAAAAAAGGTACATTATTAAAAAAAGGTACATTATTAAAAAAAGGTACATTATTAAGAAAGCTCATTGATATACAACGTATAGACATTAAAAGCACTATGAGAGCGTTATAAGAGAGAGAGTGTGCACATTATTACATGTGAATTCGGTGTCAAAGAGTAATAGCTCAATTTGGACACAGGGCAACGAATAGACAGTGGAGGCTAGGAGGTTGGGGTTAAATGCTTATGGGAGAGAGGTTAAATAATCCTCTGAATACTAATATATAAATATATAAATATATAATATATATAAAAATATATGAAATCTGCGATTCAAATAACCTAAAGTGCTTGTGTCTGAATAGTATGGCAGTCACTATTTGATTATTTAACCTCTCTCCCATAAGCATTTAAACCCAACCTCCTAGCCTCCACTGCATATGCTGTTTTACCAACGGAAGTTTGTAAGTGCAATCATTTTTAAACTTTTTAAATAAAGGATCTTGCATCTGCACTTAAATGCTGTTTTTTCTTCTATGGTCGGTCCCCCTCCTCGTTTCCTGGCTGATCTCTCCGGAGGGTTCTCCATCCATACTGGAGGCTGTCCAAACACCGCCGATGAGAGGAAGTGCAGCCTGACGGCAGGAGAGGGCAGAGGGCCTATTATTGAAGAATTTTTCCCTCTGCGGACTCATCAATAGAACTATAAGTAAAAGACACTTGACTTCCAATGCTGCTCGGAGGAAAATAGTATCTTGCTGCTCATAATCCCCGATCATACACCTCTATATACACTATATTTTATTCACCTTTTATATGAGTAGATGTGTTTTTATAAGAATTTTGTGCACTTTGGCTTGTAGCCTTTGACTGGCCATACAAATAGTTTTTATTCCATTTTTTATTCATATTTCTATTTTCTAATTTTTGATTGCCAGATGGAATAATTCACCTGTTTACACAATTTTTCAACCAGATTTTATTTATTTATTATTCACAATATAACTTGTTTCCACACGACAATATTTTATTTTATTTATTTTATTTATTCACATATGCTACACATATCTTGCGATATTTACATTGTTAACATAATATTTAACAATATTTAATATTTATTCACGAACACATTTACCTTCCTTTTTTTCGACTTGTATTTTCAGTATACAGCCGCAATTAGGATTTGATCACTGGCACTGTATTTAGTTTGTGACATTGTACATGTTTGATACACACTATGTTACCCTTTTAATAGGATGCAATTTCAGAGGTAGGAACAAGGCAGGTGCCATCTGGAATTAAGAAATTACAGTGTCTTTTATTCTGAGACAAAAGACAGACAGGTTTGTACAGACCTGATGCACAGTGTGAAATCCTTTTAACTAGGATGACATTTCATAGGTAGAGACTAGGACTTTTTTAATGAGGGGATTACTAGATGGGGTTGGGCACGACCCCGTTGTCATGGTGCACATCGGCACCAATGACAAAATTTAGCGATAAACTGTTTAAAATTAACTCCGTTACAAAAACTAGAGGCCATAACCTAAAATTGGTGGAAAAAAAATTCCAGCACAAGGTGCGAAGGGGGTTCTTCACAGTAAGATCAGTTAGGGTCTGGAACTCACTGCCACAGGCGGTGATTTCAGCAAATAATGTGGAATTGTTCAAGAAACTTTTGGACGATTTCTTAAGGGACCGTAATATACAGGGGTACGGGTACTCCTAGAATGAGATCCTAATAGGTTGGACTTGATGGACTAATGTCTTTATTCAACCTCAAATACTATGTAACTATGTAACTATGTAACTTTTAGACTACACAATTTCAGAGAGACTATATGCACAAATATTCTTTATTGAGGAGGTGCACTGTAATAGGCCCAAAAAAGGGAGACAAACAACATAAAGTAATCCACAGCAAATATAAGAAGATTTCCCACTGTGTAGCATGTGGAAACAATAAGTATCATACTTTTTTAGTCACTCTGGAACAAAAATATGGAAGCGCACCGCTGTGATATGATCGAATCTCTCACTTGTTAGCTGTGTGGGGGCTGGTGTGCATAAACTCTTCAAAAAACCGGGAGAGGAGCCCCGTATGGTATATAGATCAAAACACAGTATGTAGAAGAGTGCAACTACCTCAATAACTAAAATACATGAGTGGATAGACTATTGCTGTGCAGCCAGCTATAACTGGCTGAATAATTGGGATAAACGTGTGACTTACGATTAGGATGTCATCGATCAGCAAACGGTCCGCTCTTAGGCTTGACAAAGAGGGTTACCCCCGAAATGCGTAGCTGCTATTTCAACCCACAGGGGTGAAGTTTCATCCCATAGTACATCCCCCCTGGACTCACGAGCTCCGACGGACACAGTGTGTTTGACCCTCCAGTGTTCGAGCCGCACACCGCACCGATATACACTCTTCAGTGCGGGTTTTTACTGCCGGGCAAGGTTCTCTTTTTCTGCTCCAGCTGCCGTGGCTCGGCCTGGCCAGCCGATGACGCGGTTTCTGGGGATACCCCGGGGATAACCTGGACACTCCAGACCAGTAGCATACGGACCAATATCGTTACCCCTACGTGATTGCAGGGACTTTGTTTGCCGATCGATGACATCCTAATCGTAAGTCACACGTTTATCCCAATTATTCAGCCAGTTATAGCAGGCTGCACAGCAATAGTCTATCCACTCACTAACTATTTTAGTTATTGAGGTAGTTGCACTCTTTTACATAATGTGTTTTGTACTTTTTTAGTGCCACTGCACCATAATGCAACAACAACATTGATGAGCAATGCAGAATTGAATCTTCAGAAAAACAATGCCAAAATTGTACTGAGGAGCATCTGCTGAAACATTAGATGTTGGGTATTTTCATTGCCAAAGCACCATAATATAATGCAAATATTGCTGTGCAACGCAGGATTGACCCTGCAGAAAATTGCAAAACTGTTACAACTAAGGAGCAAATGCCAAACCATTAGGTGTTGGGAGTGACTTTGCAAAAAACTGAATTTTTACAATTGATAAACAGCTGCAAACACATTTTTTCTGCCACCTTAACAGTGCTATGCTCATCCCCCCTTTCCTGCCCTACCAGGCCAGTGCTGGGATCAAGGGCCTGGTATGGTATTTATTTTCCATTTCTTTGGTGTTGGGGTCCCCCTCAACACCTAAAGGGTCTGGTATGACTTTGAAGGGGAACCCCACCTTAAATATTTTTTACATGGGGTCTTGTATGAATGGGTGAGGGGGGAGAACCCATGCTTTTTAAAATATATTGCTTCTGTAATTTTTTTTCCTGTCACTTTACCACAAGAAAAATTAGTTTGTTTATAATACCGCATCAACAGCAGGTGCTTGGTACTAACTGCTGATCCAGGACTGGTTCATTTTTGTAAAGGTGAGCTGGTCAACTGTTTCTGGAGACAACTGGACTCTTTTGTTTCAGTCATAAACCCCCCTGCACTAAATTTATATTCCAGAAGCACACTGGCTGCAAGGCAGCCCACAGCTTACGTGCCAACTAGGCAATCTCTGCGCAGTGGTCTATCCTCATTACCCAAAAGCCAAGGGGATTTCTATTTTGATGGTGTCAGCATTCTCCCTTATAATAATAGATCATATTGTTCAGGCACTTTAACTACTGGCAGCAGACAGTCCTGGGCATTGCATACTAAAGAAGAACTTGAAAGCCTTGTTTGGACTGCAACCACCACCACTGCTCCTTTTACCAACAGGATGATTCAAGCCATGTTGGAAGAAAGGATATACTGCTAGTTTCTGGAAAGAATGTTAAGAGGTTCTTCCACTGAACAGCCTCAAGATATTTTATATTTTACTTTCTCTGTGATAGCAGGATGATCTCTGGAATTTTCTCCAGGATCCAAAAAGGTGGCAAACCAGTAATTGTCCCTCTCATTGATAGCCTGAATCCTGGGGGTCCTTGTGGTGGTACTGCAGCATTAATGAGCCCATCTGGCACAGGTTTCTGGAGGCATAGAAACCAGAGTCTTTTGAGTTGCTGAGGACAATGTTTTCATCAACTACCTCCACTGACCCACACACAACTCCCAGCATTTTGGAGGGGTGAAACATACCCCTTTAAGACTGCCCCATGTGCTTTTTCTCAATACTGATTGCTCCCCAACCCTGCCTGGTGCTGCTTCACAGGAATGGAGTCAGAATACTCCATGAACATGCCCTACACATGAACAGCACCTGGACAATCTCCTTCCTCGCTGATGGGTCTCTCCCCATTTCCCTGCTCTACTATCTCCTCAGGTATGGTCAGAGACCTCTTTATCATCCCCACCCACCTTAATGTACTTTCCTTCTCAGAATGCCTGGTGTCCAGTCAGAATTCTGTATCAGCTACTTGCTGCTTTCGGCCATTCCCCTCCTGTGAGAACTTACCTCAGGGTAGACATGTGCACCAGCAAAAAATGCGTTTAGTTTAGTTTCGTTTTGAAAAAAAAAATTTGTTTAGTTTAGTTTCGTTTTGAAAAAAAAAAAAATTAGTTTAGTTTCGTTTTTCGGGTCCGAAATTAAATTAGTTTCGGCCGAAATTCGTTTATGAAAAAAAAAAAAAAAAACTTTACTCTCCAATGGCTGGACTTGAACCAGCAAACTTCACAATGGCAATCACTTGCAAGCCTGTACCTCTATCCACTACTCTATAGCCTCTGTACTTTAAGTATAGAAGCATTTGATATATATGACTGCAATATGTAACAGTTGACAGCTGAGGATGTCAAATGGGCGGAGCGAGCCGTGACGTCATGGGCGGAGTTCATACCAGATCTGAAGGGTCTGGTATGAATTGGGGGATAACCTCACGCTTTTTTTTTTTCATCTTCTGCAGACTGTAAAAAAAATAAACATTTTGCTGCAACAGAATTCATCCAATAACGAATTTAGTTGCGTCAAAATGACATTAAGGTAAACAAAATGACTTTTTTTTTTTTTACAGTCTGCAGAAGATGAAAAAAAAAAAGCGTGAGGTTACCCCCCAATTCATACCAGACCCTTTAGGTCTGGTAGGAATGTTAGGAGAATGCCAATTCAAAAGCAAAGGAAAAAAAAAAAACTTTAAATATCAGTTGACTTGGCCGGGATTTGAACCTAGGACGTTGGCAATGGGAATCCTGTGCTCTATCCTCTACACTATAGCCTCTGTACTTTAAGCATAAAATGGTGTCAGTTTTTTTTCCTAATGTCATTTTGCTGCAACGAAATTCGTCCAATAACGAATTTCGGGAAATCGGGAATTTCGGATTCGTTTGCATTCATCTTAGCTGTAATTCGGAATTCGGATGCATCCGAATTTCCGAAAATTCGTCCAAAACGAATTTCGGAATGAACCGAATCGCACATGTCTACCTCAGGGCGCCCTGTGTTCCTTGGATGCATCCCCCCAGCTGTCCATGGATGTTGGATGTCAGCCACGGGTCTTGTCTCAGTTCTCGCTGCTTGTGTCTCCTCTTCCCCTTCATCAAACTGCCCCTGCTCCTCCTTGCAGTTCTCTTGCTACTGACACCTGCATGTACATACCCCTCAATGAGGGAGTGCCAGTCACTGCACAACCTAATGAAGACCAGCAGACAGCAAGCTACACCTCCAGGGATGATGTCACTTCAGTGCCCAAGGGTATAAATTTGAATCAAACCAAAAAGTCAGTGCTTGGTTATTGCAGTATTTCATAGCGTAGTACCTAGCTCTCTTAGCCCTCCTGTTACTACGGTTAGTCTGACCTTTGGCTTGTCTTTCTGACCCTGAACCTTTGCTTCCCGCCCTAACCTGTGCTACGTTATTGGATTGAGACTCGGATTTCGCTTATAGTTACCTCGGCCACGGATATAGTAGGCTGTACATAACAATTCAGTCTGCTTATTTAGCGGTGTCTTTTGTATTGGTGAATCTCCCTTCATCTGGGTTTCTGACACCAACACCTCCTGACACCTCCGGACAGTCCCCTGTTGCCTTTTTCGGGAGGACCTCTCAGTTCTGCACATTTCATCAGACATGTCTGCATCCTCCTAGCCAACTAGGGTCTCAACTGTGAACAATATTCCGGGCATTCCTTTAGAATAGGGGCAGCATCTGCGGCATCCAGGCTGCATGATATCAAGCAGTTGGGCAGGTGGAATTCAGGATGTTATGCCAGGTACGTGCCTGATCCTCAGTTGGAAATGGCACAGCCATTTTCCCAACTTCTGTTGTAAATGTTTTCCTTTAATAAATTCAGTTCCTTTCCTACTGTGTGGTTTCTGCCCCCTTATTTGCATACTGACCATAGTGACCGTGGCACACCTCAGGTCAAGTTTAGGTAGGGTCATCCTCTTCATTTACAGATACATATCAGTGGGGCTCTGACTACACATATTTTAAATAGAGAGAAAATCTGAATGTTAAAGTATTTTATTCCTAGTCTGCTAACTCTGAAGTTATGTTTTACTCTCCTTGATTTTACCTCTTCCCTTTCCTATTTTCTGCCCTGAAAAATGAATCTACTTAATTTTGTTTAGAAATCTGAAGAGCAAGATCAGTGATTATAGATTTTATCTCACGGTCTTATTTTCATTTGTATCTGTTCCTATATCAAAGATAAAATGAGAAGGATAGAGAGAGAGAGTGAAAGAGAAGCTGTGTTAGTTATGCAGGTAATGAGATTTTATATTAAAAAGAATAACTTAAACGTATGCTATATAAGGGAGTTGATGAAATGAAATATGTGTTTTCAGAAAATGAGGACTTTTATATATTAAAAAGATTGGCTGACTTGAGATGATCCAAAATACTGTTTAAAGGGAAATACTTTTCTTTATATTTTCTCAAATTAAGGGAA
Source organism: Nanorana parkeri (assembly GCF_000935625.1). Lineage (NCBI taxonomy): Eukaryota > Metazoa > Chordata > Amphibia > Anura > Dicroglossidae > Nanorana > Nanorana parkeri. The sequence continues at coordinate 211,459 of NW_017308295.1, read as the reverse complement.
GTCTTTGCTCTCAAGTGTCTTAGGATTTAAATCAAACATACTGTAATTGTAATAGAAAGCTGAACTGGAGAATAAAAGGCTGACAGTTAGGCTTGTTGTATGTAAACATAAACAATGTTGTATTTGTTTTCACTTTGGCACATTTGTTTCATAAAATAATAACAAATCTTAAGAGAGAACTATTGCAGCTAAAATGTACCTTGACTACTTGTGGTAAAAGCCACTCTTGTAAACATGGGATTCATTCACAAACCAATTTGCCAAGCCATTCACCCTGAATGTTGATTCTGTTTGAATTAATGCAAATTTAACAATCTTAGATATATTTTCATTTCAGGTCAAATGTATGTAATGTAGTGGCCATTTTGAGCTGAGGAGCTTAGGAAATAAGTATTTATAATATATTATTTTATTTTATATAGTATATTATTGTGTGTCAGACCGATTCATGTAGAGAGAACGCTACTTTCAGGCAGCAGTAGCAGTCTGCGTCTGCAATTAGCAGAGTTTTGAAGGAGCCTCACTGTTTCTATTTATTTTTAAAGGACACTACAACTGAGCTTAAAATATCAATAAGCCAATAAGGAAAGAAAAGAATGAACATACATCCTGAATAAGGATGAGGTTCAGGTTTGGGTTTGAGGTCAATCCTGTTGGTTAAAGATTCATGATTATGGCAAAACATGGTGCAGCTCTTTGTGCAATCACCCCTTTGCTGTTGTGGTCAGTGGTCTCTTTTAGCTGCTGTCCCATCCTGTCCACATAGATAAAATTAAAGTTAGGCATACACTAGTTAGGCATATTTTCATTGAATGAACTGCCCTGCTGCTGGGTAATTTTACACTGCTGTATCCTCTGCATGGTCATAATTCTTGTAGTAGAGCCCCAGTCCATGCTGTTTGTATATAGTAAATTTGGGCCTAACCGTACTATTTAAAATAGCCCTGCTTCTGGTAAATTTTACACTGCTGTGTCATCTGTGGTCTCATATTTCTTGTAGTAAAACACCTGCCTGTACTCTTTTTCTCTAGTACATTTCAGCCAATTCTCCACCAATAAAAAGATGTTCTTCCGCTGGCCAATTTTACACTGCTGTATCATGTGTGGTCTCTACTGGCCAACTACTGGCCAATTTGTATCTGCCAGTCAAAGTAGACTGGAAATTGTTGACTTTTCATCATATTTGAACAAGCAAGCATTAGTTCTTAAGTCAAACAGCTGCTACAGAGAAAGGTGATAAACGTCAACAAAAGGCATATAAAAGTGATATGGTACATTAATTCTCATGATCTAAACGAACAAAAATGCAAATTTGTCACATTGAAAAGTAAGTACACCTAAAAATTTACCAACACTTCAAATCCATGAAATTAGAATTAGTTGTTCCAGCTTAGATGCCAATGATTAGTAGTAGTAGAATTTTTTTTCACATTTCTTTGACTTCACTATTTCACTAATTATACTCTACAACAGAAGGGCAACAGTGCAGTGTAAGATTCCTCGCATCACCTTTCAACATCTCGTGGAGTTATGAGGCGGCCCAACAAAGTACTGATGGGGTGGTCATAATAATCTGGCCACTCAGTGTATATGTACTGCTGTTTTTTTTTTATTGTTACAAAGTGTAAAAAAATAAAATAAGAAAGTGTAAAACAAATTAGGAAAGTAAAAATTATCTAAAACATTTTTTTATACTATAATAATTATAAAAAAATTCTAAAAAAAATAATAATAATCAAAACTTGTGAAAAAAGGGATATACGACATACATAAATATTATTATATTCTGTATATTCATATATATATATATTAATAATTCACTAGCCTGCATCTTGTCTGGTCATCACTGCAGACCATTGCACTCCTCCATCTTCCTCCTATGAAGTCAGCTTCTTACAACACCTACACAACTATAAACCAAGTTTCTCAAACCAAGAAAACAGATAGAATAATTAACTAGCCTGCATCTGGTCTGGCCATCACTGCAGACCATTGCACTTCTCCATCTTCCCCTATGAAGTCAGCTTCTAACAACACCTCCACAACTTTAAACCAAGTTTCTCAAACCAAGAAAACATAGAATAATTCACTAGCCTACATCTAGTCTGGTCATCACTGCAGACCATTGCACTCCTCCATTTTCACCTATGAAGTCAGCTTCTTACAACAATTCCACAACTTTAAACCAAGGTGATTGGAATATTCTCCTATGAACATTCAGTTCTTCATCCTCAAAATTTGCTAACTCTACTTCTGCAACCCAATTATCTGTAATGTCATTGTATTATTTGAATGGATTCTCTAGGTGTTATTGCAGTCTTCCTATCTGTGATGTTTAAGTGATAGCTAATTTAAATGCCTGCATCATGTATGTCAAACCATAAATTTTGTTTTATTACACTCTACCCCTTATCTGTACTTTGAGTAACCCCCTCCCCTCTCTCTTTTCTCTTAAGTTTCTCAAACCAAGAAAACATATAGAATAATTCACTAGCCTGCATTTAGTCTTCTTTAGCATCACCTACAATTCTAAATCCTCCCCTCCTCTTGCTCTTTCTGTAGGGGTCCCCCAAGGCTCTGTCCTTGGACTGCTTCTCTTCTCTATTTACACCTCCTTCCTTGGTCAGTTAATAACCGCACATGGCTTGTCCCCGGCTATATCTCTAACCTGGTCTCAAAGTATCACCCTAACCGCCGGCTCCGATCTTCCCAAGACCTCCTGCTTTCCAGCTCCCTTGTCAACTCCTCCCATTCTCTAGAGTCTCTCCCATCCTCTGGAATTCTTTACCGTTGCAGCCTGTCACCCCCGGGGCCTCTCCAGCGAGAACGCGGCCTTCCTCCGGTACCCAGCCGGAGCCGTCTGGCCGGCCAATCAGGAAGCCGGGCACCGTGTAATGACGCGACTCCCTGCTTTTTGATTGGCCGGGAAGCTGGCTTCATGCTTCCTCGTCAGCGCATGATGAGGGAGCATGCAGCCGGCCTCCCGGCCAATCAGAAAGTGGGGCATCGCGTCATTACACGGAGCCCCTCCGTGCTGGGTTGGGTACCGTAGGAAGGCAGCGTTCTAACTGGAGAGGCCCCGGGGTTGACAGGCTGCACATACTAAGGTAAGAGGGAATTTCTTGTTAATCGTGAAGCCGGGTGGCGAGTCTTTACACGCTGCCCAGCTTCCCGGCTGATCAGGAAGCCAGGTGGCGAGTCATTACACGCCACCTGGCTTCCTGAATGGGACTTTCGTTGCTCGGTAATTGGTATCGGTGAGTAGCGGAAAATAATTATCGGTACTCGGTACCAAAATACAGGTATCAGTGCATCCCTAGTATTGAGTTAATAAATAACAAATATTTTTGTGAAAAGGTAAAAAAATGAACGAACGCCAAACTAAATAAGCGACTTATGTTAAAAATCGTTTTTGCGCTGTATTGGTGTTTGTATTGTGATAAAGTGATACAGGCATATATTTAATTGCCACACAAGGTATCACAATGAATGGCAATGTGTCACAAAGCTTTGCCATGCGCTGCCACAGTTAAATTAATGTTTTTTTTAAAAAGAAAGAAAAAGTCATGCACTGCGATGTATTCTAACAATGCATTGCAGCGCATGTGCATGGGGTACACCACAATATGGTGCACATGTATGTTATGTGTGTGTGGAGGAGGGGGGTTTGTGTTTTTTTTGTTTGTTTTTTTACAAAATGTTTTAATAATTTAATTTGTTTACTTTTTCTATTTATTTTTAAATAATTGTTATTTTTTCTTACTTTGGGTGGGGGGCTACGGTGAAATATCTGGGGTCTAAACAGACCCTTGACATTTCCTTTTTGAAATAGAAAAAGAAATTGAGGACACAGAGTCCTCAATTTCTTTTTCTGAAGCCTCTGTTCTAAATGAATGGAAAGAACTCAGAGGCTTCACATTCATTCAGAAAATATTTACTACCAACCAGTTTTTGAATTGGGAGAAGCCTCTGTATTGAGTGCAACTCCCCATTCAGAAATTCATGTATGAACAGGAAGTGCTGGGTAACTGGGTACTCATAGCACTATGTGTCCCCAGCTATTTACAAACATTGGAGTGATCAAATGATCTCTCCAGTGTTTGTCCTTCACACAGAGGATCAGAAATATCACTGATTTACCAATCCTCCTTCATAGGACATCTGGGAAGGGTTGGTGAACAATCCATTGTTGCACCCCCACCTTTTGATCCTGAAGAGTATTCTACGGGGTCATAGAGATTGGACCCCCCCACTTTCTGCTGCACAGGGGGATGCCCCTTTCTTATTACCAGCAACCCCACATTGGGCCTTCACAAGATGGTGATATTCGAGCCTTACTAAGTGCACTCCCTACTAAGGCAGATTTAGCTGCATTAGTTCCTACTAAGTCAGACTTTGAATAGTTCACATCCAAAATGGAACTCGTTTACAAGCTGGAAATGTCAAATATCCTGTAAGTGCATTACTTTTAACCTTTATTAAATAGTCACTTTTATAATGCACTTAGATCTGTGCGCCGTGTTTTTATGTTTTCTTCACAGTGCTGTTACATGGATGTTTCCCTATCCAACTAACCAGGCTGCAGGATCAGTGCATGTATCTCTCTGGACTAATCACCACTTTAACTGGAGCTCCTTTAACACTATTAATATACAGTCCATAAACAATCAATCTAGTTGCGCAAGTTGATGACTTCTGTTCTAATTAAGGGGCTGAATGTGATACCTTTGACCATGGTGGGATGTTTTTTCCTGGGTTTTTTTTTTCTCCTCTCCACTCTAGATTATAAGGTTATATGATTACGTGTATTGCAATCCCTATATGATTCTATGCTGTCTCTCTTCATTACTCCTTTTTTTCCCCTCACTATATGAATCAGTATTGGAGGAATTTATGTGCAGTCGGGGCTTTTGCAAACACTTCACTGCTGAGTTGCTTGGGGGCATTGCCCTTTTGCTAATTGTTTGTAATCTGCTAGTCTGTAGAGGTGAACAGTGTTCCCTGTATGGGGGGATGTTTTCCCAGGCTCTATAATCATTTCAGACTGTTTCCTTTGCCCGGATCGCCCTGGATGCCACCTTTAATATAATCAATCATATGAACTATTACTGCAGACCTGGCCTATACTACCTACTGATTCTCATATTTGTGCCTCAGTCTACTCCCCTCAAGTGTGTTTTTCCTCTCACAATTCCTCTCCAATGCAAATATAGTTAATACAGAGCGATATCCATAAATTAAACTCACTCAGATATGGTTGATATTATACATTGATAATACTGGGACATGCACATGGGTTTTCTCTTGAAGCTCATCGATACCCTACCCATGTTGGATAGTGTTTGCGGATAAAAACTGTACAATTTTATCTATTGCAGCTCCTATGGTTTCATTGTATTCCTGTTTAGTATACCTATTATATTGAGTTATTATGGTCTTCTCTATATGTGTACCCATGACACATCTGCTTTGAGGTGCATCGCTGGTCTTCCTAGACTGTGTTTTTGATTCCCGGTCTTCCAATACATTTAAATGGCTGTCCTGTGAATTTTTTACTATTACATTCCTTGCCTTTTGTGTTACATGGTGGCTACTCCCCTCCCCACAGGATGGTTGCTACTTTTTGAAAGGTTATTGTTGCCATTCGGTTTTTTTTCAACAGCTAATCCGTGCTAAATGGATACCAATAAGCTAAGTGTCAAAATTAAATACCGGTATATAAAGTCCACTGCCGTGCCAACTATCGAGTGTGGAATTCTTAAACCAATGCACCGCAAGGTTTGATATTACTGTATATGAACACTTATGCACTATTTGATTTATTGGACACTTATCAAGTCTCATAAGAGACTTACACTGCAAACTTTATCACCTTGGATTTAAATTATCTATTGGACGTTGAATATATTTGTTTTCAGCATTTAGACACACTTTTTGTTTCATATACTGTTAAGAGAGGTTCAGCGCGGTGCACTGGTTTTAGAATTGTTGCCATTAGTAACTATGTTTAAGTGGTTTGCCCGGAGCCTGTTTCTGAACGCCGTGTATTTTTGGTCTTTTAAGAGAGAAGTGGGTATGTTGCGCTTGGTAAGTGAATCTATTTGGTTTTACTGTGAATAGTGAAAATAGTCACAGTATGGTTCCGTGGTGATTAGTCCAATGTGAAAAATTATTCTGCAAATATGTGAAGTGAATATAAAGTGCAGGATAAGGTGAGTGATGTCTGTGAAATAATAAAAAAAAGTGTGATGGCTTTTTGATAAAAATCCTAGTGAGTGATTGGTTCTTGTGTGTATCTATTAAAATCTACAACTCCAAGGTTCCGTCTAAACGAAATAGTGAAAGCTACTTGTATTCGGCCATAAGGGAAAGTGGGAATGTGCAATAATATGAACAAAAATATTTGTTTTGAATATTTTTGGTCAACCTCTTCTCCGCATTAGGATCGTGCCCTCGAGACCAGTACGGCCCCCGAGGTGGCTTTTTTCTGAGGCTATATTTTGCCTCTTCCTTAGTGCTACCAATTTACTGATACAGTATATATATACATATAAAAAAAATTCTCCCGTTCTGCACCACACCGAAGAGGAGTCGACTCCACTATTTCCTATTTATTAATTTCCCTTACTCTGAACTGCTTGACTTCCTCTCCCTCACTGGTCTCTTTCTCACTGATTTTCTTTTTGAACTTCTCTCCTGCCAGCTGAATCAATTACTATGTTGCCCTCTCTCCATCTCGTTTCGCTCAACGCCAAACGCCTTAATATGCCTGAAAAACCCCAAATCCTTTTTACAGACTTGGAGACAGAAGGCCCCGGTAGCGTTTATTAAAGAGACACACTTTTGTGCAGATAGGTCTCCCTCTTTGTGAGATAGATACTTCCCTGTCGGATACCATAGCACCAATTGGGAAGCAAAGTCAAAAGGTGTGTCCATTTTGATATCTTACACAGTTCCATGGATGTTACTGGACTTAGTTATGTGATGAGGTGGGATGTTATCTCTCTCTCAAGGGACTGGTAGGCACCTCTAAATTCACCTTTGCCTCTGTGTATGGTCCTAACACAAACCAGGCCAATTTCTTTCAATCCACTCTCTCTAAATTGGATTCCTTCATGGAAGGGACTCTGACTTTGGGTGGGGATTTCAACTTCTTGCCTGATTCGAGGGTAGACTCCTCTAGAGGCCACTTGGGTCTATCCAAACTCCAGCACAAATCCATGTCCTATTCCAGGATAGATCTTTTTCTATCCTATCGACTGACATTGACTCTATAACATAGTTGGATCATGCGCTGATATCACTTACAGTTTTGCTCTCATCTTCTCCATCCTCTAATCCATGGCATTGGCACTACAATGAGAGTCTACTCCATGACCCCCTGATAGTTGCCGAAAATACTAGAAAACTAGATGCCTATTTCTCAACCAACTCTACTCCTGATTGTGACCCCATGATTGCATTGGAAGCTCACAAGCATGTCTTGCATGGGATCCTCATTAGCATTGGTTCCAGGATGAAAAAGAAGAGAGAAGCTCAGCGTTCCGCTCTCCTCCAGGATATCCATAGATTGGAATCCTTACACAAGTTAAAGGGCTCCCCAAAGGTTTGGGCAGAACTTTCTTCTTTGCGGCTTCGACTTCGACCTTTACTCTCTTTCTAGGCAAAAGCTTCCCTTACAAGATGTCGTAAAACTTTCTATGAGCATGGAGATAAATGCGGACATTTACTGGCGAAAGCCCTTCACAATCAAAGAGCTCAGGGATATGTTCCACAATTAAGACCTCTGCAGATCAATTGGTCCATCTACCCTCGGAGATTGGAGATGCTTTTGGTGCCTTCTACCAGTCCTTATATAATTTACTATCCTCTAACCCTCTCCTGATAGGGATGTAGAGTATTTCAATTCAGTGCAGATGCCCAAACTGTCACCTCAAATGACGGAAGCTTTGGTGTCACCCATTACTTCAGAAGAACTCCAATCAGCAATTAAAAGTGTGAATACTGGCAAAGCCCCGGGCCCTGATGGCTTGACCCTATCCTAATACAAGATTTTCCTTCCAAGCTTGGAACAATACTTTTTGGCGGCATATAATGCTCTTTCTCATGGGTCCAGCTTTTCCACGGACTCTCTGAGTGCTCATATCTCAGTCATCGCGAAGGAGGGTAAAGACCCCTCCTTTTGCTCTAGCTACCACCCTATTTCCCTTCTCAATGTAGATCTTAAGTTATTTACTAAAATCGTTGCAAATCATCTCCTGCCACTTAAGCCTTCTTTAATCCTTCTTGATCAGCTAGGTTTCATAACTGTGAGGGAAGCAAAAGATAATGTCATCAAGGTTCTTAACCTTATTCATTGCTCCCCTTCCAATGCTACCCCCTGTCTTCTATTGGTTACAGATGCAGAAAAGGCCTTTGACAGGGTGATCTCTCTCTTACATTACCTTGGTTTAGGAAGAACTATACTCAGCTGGTCCTGGGCACTCTACTCCTCACAAGTGGCACAAGTAAAGGTTAATGGGGTCTTTTCGAACCCCATTAAAATAACAAATTGTGCGTGTGAAAGCTGCCCTCTCTCCCCCTCCTTTTCTCTTTGTCTTTGGAACCTCTTCTCTGCTCAGTCCAAATCAATCCTGATATATCTATATATCTAGGATATGGTCAGGTGGCAAGGGATACAAGATATCGGCATATGCCGAAGATATCGGCATATGCCGATGATATGCTTTTCTCCCTCACCAACCTGGGTATCTGTCTTCCAAACCTGTTAGACACATTTGTGTATTATAGTTAGTTCTCTAATCTCACAATAAATTTCCAAAAATCAGAGGCGATGGACGTGGCCATGCCCTGGACTCACGTGTCTCGCTTATGTACTAACTTCCCATTTAAGTGGGCCCAGACTGCTCTTAAATACCTAGGTATTCCCAGGGACCTGTCCATTATCTACGCCTTAAATTTCCCCCCATTGCTTAAGCACATTCAGGCCATTTCTGCGCAAATGGAACACCGGGTTCTTCTCCTGGTTTGGTCGATGTAACATCATTAAGATGTCAGTTCTGCCAAAGTTTATATACCTACTCAATGCTTTGCCAATTACTATCCCCTCTACATTCTTCTGACTAGTATATTCTTTATTCGTTAAATTAATTTGGGCTCACAAACATCTGCGTATCTGGTGTAAAATGTTAGCCCTACCTAAAAGCTCTGGAGGTTTGGTCGTACCGGACATACAGAAATACTACTTTGCCTGTCACTTAGTGAGATTGGTAGATTGGTGTAGACATGGCGACTCTAAAACTTGGGTTCATTTAGAACAATCTCAATCAGCATTCATTTTGTCTGGTTTAGCATGGGGACCTCAATCAATACCTCCCTCTCTAAATCTCAACTGATTATTTGTCCCACTCTACTTGTCATAAGATCATACAAAAATTTCAGCTCGCACCTCAGCCATCGCCATTACTCCCAATCTAGGGAAACTTAGACTTATTTTCACTAAACTTTGTGATGGGGGGGCTGTATCATGCAAACCAATTTGTCACTGGCTCTTCCTGGCCAGCCTTAGCGTGTCTTATGTCCCCAACGGGGCATTTCAAGCTACCTTTTTGCCAGGCTTTACTTTCTCTCTAGGATTCCCAAACCATCAGATTTCTTATGGCCATTGACAACCTTGGAATCTCTATGCTCTGCAGAGGGCCCTTTAAGACATCCTCTGTCTCTGCTTTACTCTGTGCTGGTCTCTTTCAGTCAAAGGGTGTTGGCATTGGTTGTCCCAACACCCAGTTAGAGGCAATTTGCCAGTTGAGATGCTGATGAAGGGAGTCCCAAATCCAGAGTGTATTAACTGTTGTTGGGCTAGAGTCATTAAAGAGGTATCTGAACTGTTTTGGAACCCAGATGTTGGAATGTACAACATTTTCATGTACGAAAGCTGCCGAACAGATATCATCAAATCTTGATTGCATTGCTCATCAAAGAAAACAACTGTGTGTTGTTCATGCCTGAGGCATGGCAAGGGAGATGAGAAAGGTGATATCCCTTCATCTGGACAGGACATCAAGCTTTGCACCCTGTGGTGTTGGTAGGGGTGTAGGCGCATTGGGAAGACACCATCAAGATATCCGGATTTGCGTATGAAGGTGACTGGTCATTGTCTAAAGATCAAAGAACAAGGTGTTGACCTAGGCCAAGGAATGATCTGCAGTACGATGGTGCCCCCTGCTGGAGGACTACAGTGCATGTGGACAAATATGAAGGACCATGCCGATTGGCCGAAAGACATTTAAGGGACATGCGGAATTCTGGGTAAAGGGGTGTCGATGTATGTGTATGAATGGGTATAAAAGTTCGTGCACAGCAATATTGCTTTCTCTCTTTGAGCCCAGCCAGGATATAGGAACCAGAGGACGGACTGTGTAAAGTATTCTCTTGATTGTCTTACTGTACTTTGTATCTGTTTGTATCTTTTATTATGTTTACTTAGACCTGTGTATAAATAAATAAGACCATATCTTCTTTTAACCATTGTATCGTTATCATCATTGGAAGCAGAGAATAGCAAGTTAGCTTATTTCAGGAAGCCAAGGCAATTTAGATATTACATTTGGCACCCCAGAAGCAGGAAGGTAGAACATTCTACGTAGAATCCAATCCCTAATTTATTTTGTCTTGAGTTCCTAAAAGCTGAAGAAGTTAAGACCTCTACAAGAGACACAGATCTGAAGACATCCATATCTACAGTGGACGAGATTCGCGCTGGTCGTGAGTTTGGAATCCTGTTTGAGGGATACTGAAAACACTCCATCAGTGAGCGGACGCGCATATCTGGTGAGTAAAAGTTTCTTATCTTGGGCTGGTGTATGTGTTACATGTTGTTGTTTTTTTGTATTGCATACGTTTTAGGCCTGTTTAGCTGTTCAGTTTGTGCCGGCAGTAGAGGGCTGATCACCCTTTGTTAACTGATATGCCCGGTAGATCTATAGGATAGAACCAGACATCTTTGAGGAGAAAGTGGGAAAATACATTGGGTTTTTTTCACGTGAAAGGGAAGTAGCTTTCTGCTCCAATAGGAGATCCCTCTGGCCTAAGATCTGTAGTCCTAGTAAGTAGGGATGTCCCGATTCACTGCAGAGGGTGTCGCGACCCACTTTTGGGTCGCGACCCACGAGTTGAGAACCACTGGTCTAAAGATCAAAGGACAAGGTGTTGACCTAGGCCAAGGAATGATCTGCAGTACGATGGTGCCCCCTGCTGGAGGACTACAGTGCATGTGGACAAATATGAAGGACTATGCCGATTGGCCGAAAGACATTTAAGGGACATGCGGAATTCTGGGTAAAGGGGTGTCGATGTATGTGTATGAATGGGTATAAAAGTTCGTGCACAGCAATATTGCTTTCTCTCTTTGAGCCCAGCCAGGATATAGGAACCAGAGGACGGACTGTGTAAAGTATTCTCTTGATTGTCTTACTGTACTTTGTATCTGTTTGTATCTTTTATTATGTTTAGTCAGACTTGTGTATAAATAAATAAGACCATATCTTCTTTTAACCATTGTATCGTTATCATCATTGGAAGCAGAGAATAGCAAGTTAGGTTATTTCAGGAAGCCAAGGCAATTTAGATATTACATTTGGCACCCCAGAAGCAGGCAATTTAGATATTACACCAGATCATTAAATATAGAGGATTGTTGCTTAAGTTATTTTCAAGAGGTACCCGGCTTTTGTGAGAGACATTATACAGTTCTCATTTAGAAAGAAGCCATGCAATATGTTTGGAAATCAGGCAGTTCAGGCCCCTCTCCATTTTAATGAGTAAGAAAAGCAGGGGTCTTTGGAATATCCTCATACATTTAGTAACCAAATGGGTAATATTGGAAAAATATATAGGATTCTATGTAGAATCACCATTTTAATTGCATTTACCCTACTGAACCAGGGAAAGAGTGGGGAAACTGTTCAGGCCATTTTTGATAGGTTAAGTTTAGATTTTGTTAGAAAGGGGAGTGAAGTTGTGTTGACAGAGTTCCTCAAGGGAAGATTGAGCCCTAGATACCTAAAGCTTTAGCTTGTCATACAAATGGGAGAAATGGGATTAGCAGCTCATGTTCTTGGCTGATATATTAATGTTAAAAATGTTGGATTTTGCCATACCTCTTCAAGTATATTAGGCAATGTGAGTCTTTGGTTGTTGATGTCGAACAGATCATCATTAGAATATACTGCAGCTTTATGTTACATTTAGTGATGGGCCAATTTGCCCAGTTTTAAGTTGCAAGTGCGTTTGCAAACACACCAAAAAGTTCTCCAGTTGAAAACTTTAATGTGAACCCCATTGAAGTCAATGGGAGGCTAACCTTGAAGTCTCTCCATTTTCAAAGCTAATAAGCAGGGAACAGGGAAACAAATGCCACAGGGAGCTGGGTACTTCTGTGGGTGACATGTACCAATGCAAAAAAAATTAAACAAAATACTGTTCACACAATACTTCTTCAAATCACATGCTACAGAGATTACTTTAAAGGAGAACTATGGGGTACTATCTTTTCTTTATGAATGCATTCCTTAGGCTAAATAAGTAAATTATGTAATTTACTCTAATTAGCCAAAATGCACAGTAACGCTGTAAACCCTTATTTAAGGTGGTGGGCGGGGCTAAGCGCCGCAATGAGGAGACATCCCGACGTATCTGACGGGATCTTCCCCACTGATCTTCCTCACTGTGACTGACAGTGATTCTTGAGAGCTGCTGCGCGTCCACGAATATATGGACATGTGCAGCAGCTCTCTCCTTACCTGCACGTTTCCGTGTGCCAGCCTTCAAGACACGCTGCTGTGTAGCCCTTGTTCCCCTCCCTCCTCCTCATCTGATCTTCTGCCCTTCATCATCAAATAAGGTAAGATCCTGTTTACTACTGATTTTTGTCATTCCTCCCATGTCACCCCAGACCAGCAGAGCCTCTAAACAATGATATATAACTACTGCTTATGTGTGCACTAATCAATATAATCCACCTCAATAAGAAAAATATTGTACTATGAAGCATATATATATCTATCTATATAGCTATATATATATATATAGATAGATATAAAGCATATGACATTATCTTTATGTTTGAAATGTTTTTTTTTTCTACAAATAAATGCATTTTTGTCATCAATTGTGTTAGCGCCGGTTCACACCTAATTTGATTGCGTTTCAGCACGACTAAGCTGCTGGAGAACACACTGTGGGTTAATCCAGTATGCAATACAGTGTGTTCCAGCGGCCAAACGCACTGAGGGATGCTTCACTCACTGATTCCATTGCCTGCCAGCACGATAAGCTGCTGGAACGCACTGTAGCGCATCCCAGCCGGATCAAGCACTTTTTTTTGGGGGAAAAAAACTGGACCGCACTGTGGGTGAGGGTGGGGGGCTGCGGTGCCATTGATTTCAATGCACTGCAGTGCCCCCTCCCATCCCCAGAATGCAGGGACCCGGGTGACATGCGTTACAGTGCGTTCCTGCAGCTTATCGTGCTGGAATGCAATGGCATCAGTGTGTGAAGCGGCCCTCAGTGCGGATGGCGGCTGGAACACATTGTATTGCATACTGGATTACACCATGTGTTCTGGGGCGGGAAGGGGAGCTGCAGTTCGTTGAAGTCACCGCAGCCAGCAAACCCCTCCCCACAGACCAATCACCCGCACTAGGACGTGTGGCACAACAATCTATGCGTTCCGGTTCAGTGCGTTCGACCAAAATAGCACAAGCACTTTTTTCTCTGGACACACTGGACCAACACGGACAATTGATCTGCAAAGCATTCTGGTGTGGGAGATCGCACTGCAGGTAGGGGAGGGGTTGGCTGCAGTGCCATTGATTTCAAAGCACTGCAGCACCCCCTCCCATCCTCAGAACGCATGGAGCTGGCCGTCATGCGTTACAGTGCGTTCCAGCAGCTTATCGTGCTGGAATGCAATGGAATCGGTGTGTGAAGCTGCCTTCAGTACGGTTGGCTGCTGGAACACACAGTATTGCATGATGGATTACCCCCCGTGTTCTGTGGTGGGAGAGGCGCTGCAGTGCATTGTATTATCTGCAGCACGTTCTGGTGTAGGAGATCGCACTGCGGGTGGGGTGGCTTGTCTGTGGTGCCACTGACTTCAATGCACTGCAGCGCCTCTCCCACCACAGAACACGGGGGGTAATCCAGTATGAAATACAGTGCGTTCCAGCAGCCAACCGCAACGAGTGCCGCTTCACACACCGATTCCATTGCATTCCAACACGATAAGCTGCTGGAACGCACTGTAATGCATGTCGGCCTGCTCCAGGGTTCTATTTCTGGATGGGGCGCTGCAGTGGATTGAAATCAATGGCACCGCAGCAAAAAAAAAACACACCCGCAGTGCGGTCCACTTTGTTTGCAAAAAAAGTTATTGAGCTGCCCGTGATGCGATTCAGTGCGTTCCAGCAGCTTAACGTGCAGGAACACACTAGGTGGTCTGAATAAGCCCTGAAGGATTTCATATGTGTAGTCGTGCATCATTCAAGCAAGTCATTCTGTTCGATACCTCAGAGTTATTAAACAGAAAGAAAAATATGTAAAAAATAAAAACGTTTTTTTCAATGCAATCAGGACACATAGTTCTGTAGCATGAAAAAAAAGGGGAGAGCGAGTCCTGACATCATGACTAGCTCGGGCCATTTATTTTTCATAGTGCCTGAGCTGTCATTTGCTTTAATGGTGGTAGCAACATTAGCGATAAACTGTTTAAAATTAACTCCGTTACAAAAACTAGAGGCCATCACCTAAAATTGATGGAAAAAAAATTCCAGCACAAGGGGCGAAGGGGGTTCTTCACAGTAAGATCAGTTAGGGTCTGGAACTCACTGCCACAGGCGGTGATTTCAGCAAATAATGTGGAATTGTTCAAGAAACTTTTGGACGATTTCTTAAGGGACCGTAATATACAGGGGTACGGGTACTCCTAGAATGAGATCCTAATAGGTTGGACTTGATGGACTAATGTCTTTATTCAACCTCAAATACTATGAAAGTTTTGTGCAAGTGGTCATGTCCTTTTTTTTTTTTTGGGAAAGTCAGTGGCCTCCGTTAGACATGATTGATTCTTGCTAACATTGTGGGAGAAAAAAATATTTTTCCTACAATAAAGTAACTATCAAAACTGTGTTTGTGGATTGGTGTTTTATTTTTTAATATTAACCCTTGTCGTTCGCCCATCTCACACACGCACCCAGAAAAACACCGGGTAGATAAACAACCGTTAACGTCTGTTTCATACAAGCGTTCGTCCGGCTCTATAGCTGTCCCCCTGCAGTGCCTGGGACTGAGAAAACCAGCTCAGTGGCTGCTACTAGAGAGAAGGAAGAGAGATCAGCATTTCCCCCACCGCTGATCTCTCGTTCTCTCTCTAAATTCAGAAGCAATGCTTCATCAGTTTCTTTGGGGTCCCTAGGTGACATTAGGGGTCTTCGGGACCCCGGATGTCTCCATGAAGAGGAACTGTCATTTTTTTTTAAGCTATTACATAGGGGGATTCTTAGCCCCCTATGTGATAGCAATCAAGTTTATTGTAAAATAAAAAATAAAAATACATTTTTTAAATAAAAAATGTAATTCTCATTTAATAAAAATGTTTAAGTCCCCGCCACTGCGAGCACGCACTTATACACGTAAATACGCGTCGGGTGCGCCTACGTGCAAAAACAAAGATTACGCCATAAATGTTACATATCACCGTGAACGTCTCACTGAGAGCAATAATTTTATGCCCATTAATCACTGATAACACTAAACTGATGAGCGGTAAAAGCTTTCAAAGCGTCGCCTATGGACTATTTTGGGTATGGTAGTTTTTTTAGAGTTTGCAGGTGCATGCAATATTAAACCTTGACATGTTTGATTTCCATTTACCAGACGTGACCTGATATTTGATTAAAAAAATAGGGTAATAATAAATGTTTTGTAACGTAGGGAATACAGGTTTTTTTCTAAAAGTTTCGGTCCTTTTTTCATTATATAATAAAAAAGACAACGCCAGTGGTGATTAAATACCACCAAAAGAAAGCTCTATCTGTCCCTAAAAAATGGTATACAATTAATTTCAGTACAGCGTTACATGATGGAATACATGTCAGTCAAAGTACCGCAGCGCTGAATACTGAAAAATGTCTAGGACAGGAAGGGGGTTTAACGCCCCTGTCAGCAAATGGTTAAAAGATTTTTTTTTTCTAAGATGTGGTGTTTTTTTTTTTTAAACCATTAGATGAATAAGTAGGGTTAAAGGAGAACTATGGGGTCAGGGCTTTTCCCCATAGTTCTCCTTAGGGTAACGGGAGGACACAAACTAGCGTCCTCCCGTCACCCTAGGCTCAGTATAGCTGTGACTCGCGGTATACTGAGACGCCGCAGCCGGAGCGGGTCCCGACATCGATGTCGAGATCCGCCGAGCTGCGTGAGTGACAGCTGGCTCTGCCTATCTAGAGGCAGAGCCAACTCCACCCTCCCCCGTCCGTTATGCCAGTCAGCGCTGTAGGATCGGAGCGGGGAGAGGGGAATCCAGCCCCTCCCCTGTCACTGCAGAGAGCTGTGACAGGATCAAGAGGTGAGCGAATGCCGGTATGTGTTCGCTCACCTCCCGATCTACTGAGCCGACCTGTGACAGTCTCATTGTCACAGGTCGGCTAGAACTATGAGGTGAGTGAAAAGCACTCACCTCATGGTCCTCCTTTAAGAAATACCCCTAATTCATTCACAAGGGGTGGGGTGGTGGCATCTGGGTGCCACCTATATGAAATGCTTGATCGCCCCCTCCCTTTCCTCGCTTGCCACAATCTACTTGCTGTTGCATAATCAAAGTTTTCAACAGTTTATCACAGTTTTTCAAACATACTTGAGGGGCAGCTCATCCAAGGCTCTGGGCTTCCACCGCGAACATAAAAAATAAAAGTGAACAGAGCACCACCTCGGTGTGCAAAATGTTTTATTAAAATAAATAAAACAAGGCATATGTGTCAGGGGCGTGGAATTCCTATCCAGGGGCGTATCTGCCGCGAGGCAAACAAGGCGTTTGCCTGGAGCGGCAGATTCGCTGAGGGCGGCACCGTCCCGCTTTGTCGTCATCTGTAAGCCCTGGGAGAGGGGTGCTGTCCGTTAATTGGCGGGTCAGTTGGGGGGAGGGGCCTGGGGCAGTGCTTGTTGACTGCGGTGAAACGGCAGTGTAAGCCCCAGGGTGGGGGTGTGTGCTTTCCATGAATCTGCGGGTCAGTCCGGG
>NW_017308295.1:190718-191077 GCF_000935625.1 Nanorana parkeri | reverse complement strand
CATAAAGAGAACCTGTCACCTCCAAACTAGCACATAGAGGATTTTAACACCATATGTGATAGGAATAAAAGTAAAAAATAATCATAAATGAAAAAACTTTTTTTTTAAAGTTATAAAAAAGTAAATAATAATAAAATATATAAAAATTAAAAAAAAGTAAAAAAAATAAAATAAAACCAACTCCGCTGCCCCTGCCATCTGCATACAAATAAACACACGCATAGGAAATTGTGTGTGTGTGTTGAGTCCTGCTGCCATTTCACTGTGTGCCATATTGTGGTACCTGGGCAGCAGAACTCTCTCACACACACAATGTGCATTAAAGGGTAAGTTCACTTTCCCAGGTAATACGGGAAAAT
>NW_017308295.1:189336-190655 GCF_000935625.1 Nanorana parkeri | reverse complement strand
GCCAGCTATATTTAACTTTCTGCAAACAGTCCTTGCCCTCCGCCAGTGCAGGTGTCCTTACCCCGTACTGTCCAGCGCATTCCTGCCCTATGCATTTTTAATTATGCTCGCAAATTGCAAGCACTCATTGGTCAGGTGATTAGCCGGGAAGCCAGCTCCTTTCTGATTGGCCTCCAATCAGCATCGAGCCATCTTCCTGGCCAGGTCATTACTCTCCGCCAGGTTTCCTGATTGTCTAGCAAGCTGGCTCGATGATGATTGGCCGGGAAACCGGCTTCCCAGCCATTCACAATCAAGTTGGCCAAACAACATGGTGTCGGCTTCCCTGGCAGTCAGGAAGCCGCATAGCATCTCATTACCCACTGCCCGGCTTCCTGATTGCCCGGGAAGCCTGCTCCATGCCAACGGAAGCACCGATATTCAGTAAGTACTGAAAGCAAAATATTGGTACTCGTACTCGATACCCAAAAACTGGTATTGGTGCATCCCTAGTTTTAAACTTTTAAAACGTTTTTTTTTTTTGTTGTATTGGGACAAGTAGATTTGATCCCTGCTTTAGCCCTTGGACAAGTGTTTTTTTTCAAAAATTTCCACACCCCTCTATGTACTCACAAGCAAATGTTTTCATTAGAGCTGTGCCAATACCACTTTTTCAAGACCAAGTACAAGTACTTCCCCTCATGTACTTGCCGATACCAATTAACGATACTTTTTCTTAAAGGGTCAGGTGACTATAAATGATCCATAGTACAACTACATGTTTTGTAGTATGGATCATTTAACCCATTCATATTAGCAGGGGATAAATGTAAATCTATTGTTGCAGTGCATTCTAGATGTAGTATATATATATAGTACATGTATATAGTACATGTACATATAGAGTGGACTGCAACAATAGATTTACTATTCTCCCCTGCTAACATGAATGGGTTAAATAATCCATAGCACAGGGCTACATATGTATCATTTAATCCATTCATGTTAGCAGATAATTATTGTAAATCTATGGTCTGCAGTGTATTAGCAGTGTGTACTCTATATGTACAACATATAGAGTACACACTGCTAATACACTGCAGACCATAGATTTACAATTATCCCCTGCTTAATAGTGCCCCCCTCCCCCAAATCTGCCCTCACTCACTGTGCGGGACTCGGGAGAGCAACGACGAGTCAGCGCTGGTCCGGTGGGAGGAGCTCCAGGTGGGGTCCTAATTTAGCTGGCTCAGAGGTGCCGGCCAGCTAAATAAGGACCCCACCTGGAGCTCCTCTCGCCGGATCAGCGCTGACTCGCCACTGCTCTCCGGCACTGAAGG
>NW_017308295.1:179929-188745 GCF_000935625.1 Nanorana parkeri | reverse complement strand
AAAAAAAACATAGCGCAAGCTTCGGCGCTATGTATCGGGGCATTTTGACAAGTACAAGTACTTGTCAAAATGCCCTGTATCGGTCCCGATACCAATGCAAGTACCGGTATCGGGACATCCCTAGTTTTCATCATGCTTTGGCAAGTTAATTCATGATTCTGATGCAGCGGCTTGTCCCTGAAACGCGTCAATCTTGGCTGACTGCGGCTGGTGGATGGTGATGTGACCGGGAGCAGCCTGGGCACATAGTCGGGGCGATACCACTTTGTGTTAAAAGACAGTGTAGCTTCTTGATTGTTGTCAAAGCGTGATCAAAACGTTTGCTTGTGAGTACATATATCCCTTTTCTTTATTTTAATAAAAGATTTTACACACTGGCGGTCACGCCTCTCTGCAGGGAGATGATCTTGAACTGAGCGCTCGATGGTATGTGTTCGCTCACTTCCTGATCTTTTGAGCCGACGTGTGACAGTTTCATTGTCACAGGTCGGCTCGAACTATGAGTATGAATGATTTTCACTCGCCTCATAATTCTCCTTTAATTTTATTTGGCTTTTAGGGGGTATTTCTTTTTATATGATTGTTATATTCATGTCTTAAGTCACAAGCTTTGCTATTTTATTTTAGATAAAACAAAAGCTATATTTAGTTTTGAAAAAGTGTTTATTTAATGTTTTTTTTTATATTTTGCAGTATGCCATTTTGCATAGTAAAAGGCTGTTATGCTTCACGAAAGCCAATGGAAAAAAAGTAATAATGCATGCATTTCCAAAAAATATAGATATAATCAGACTTTGGATTCAACAAATGTCTTATTAGTTCCCTGATGTTGAAGCCGCAGTCAAAACAATTCTTGAAGGGAAAAGAACTGATGCGCACCGAATTTGTTCCTTACATTTTTCTTCTAACTGCTACAATCAGTCAGGATGGCGAACATTACTGAAATCTGATGCCATACCAACAATGTTTCCATATATTTCAAATGTGTTGGACAAGGTTACCCCTACTACAGTTGACACTGAAACATCTGTTCAAAGATCAACAACAAAAATGTCAGACATCAAGAACTGAAAGACATCATCACAAATACAAATTTGATTTACGATATCCGTAAAATATCAAACTTCTGCCATACAGGAGAACTGGAAGTTTTTCACAGCATGGTTCTCAAATACCGCTCAAAACGACAGCATTTTTTCATTGATGGCATAGTTGCGAGGACACAACTGGCTGCTATTTACCACAATCACAACATTTACAAGGAACAGCAGAGGATTCAAACAACAACCTATCATGGCGACACTGTTGGCGCTCTGAGGTATAAAACTCAGTTTTCAAAGGCTAAAGGTGATTAGGTCGTTAAAAAGATATGTCGGCCTTCCTTTCTTGATTTTGTCCGTATAATACTTGATGACTGTCACAGGAACCATTTTGATCAGTCTTTCATATTTTGAATTTTTCTTACATTTTTTTTGACTTGAAAATGTTCCAGTAAGTTATGTTTTACATAGTTTATATTAAGTAAAGTTAAAATTACATTAAACCATTTGTGTTTTACTTTTCTTGTTTATTGGGTCAATGTTATTGTGTCCTTTTAGTCTTTATCTGTTTTAAAAGAGAACTATGGGGTCAGTGCGTCTCCCCCATAGTTCTCCTAAGGGTCAAGGGAGAACACAAATTAGTGTTCTCTTGTGACCCAAAGCTCAGTGTACCACGAACTATAGCTTACGGTATACTGAGACGACGCAGCTGGGGTTAATCCCGACATTGCTGTCGGTCGAGATCCACCCAGCTGCGGGATTGACAGCTGGCTCTGCCTATCCAGAGGCAGAGCCAGCTGTGCCCGCCCCCTCCCCCGTCCGTTCCGCCAGTCAGCGCTGGAGGATCGGAGTGGGGAGGATCCCTGCAGGGAGCCGTGATTGAAATTCACGGCTATCTGCAGGGATAAATCGAGAAGTGAGCGAGCAACGGTATGTGTTCTCTCACTTCCCGATCTATTGAGCCGACTTTTGACAGTTTCATTGTCACAGGTCGCTCAGATTATGAGGCTGAGTGAAAATCACTCGCCTCATAATTCTAGTTTAATTTCCTATTTCTCAATTTTTATCCAGACCGGCAGCCTCAAGACACCTTGTATGTTCGTTTGCCTACCTCATCTATCAGACTTCTGCGAAGTCATCCATACGTGCGCAATCACGGCCGTGATAGTGCTTTACTTTGTTCATCCATACAGCCACACTAAGCGTGCAGCCGGGCATGCCCTTTACTTGTGCATTCACAAGTTAACTGACTGCAGAGGGAGCCATTCTCTGCCTTCAGTACACTCCACCGCAAACAGGAATTTTTGGCGAATGCATTATTATTCTTGTTTGTGATGGAGGAGAGGAGCGGCTGCAGTTATTTGTGTGATGGGGGGCTGGCGGTGTTATGAAAGTGCTTCACATTTTTGTCCTTAAAGCAGAGAATGCATAAAAAACAACCTCTAAGGGCTTGTTCACACCGAAAGCGTGTGCGTTCCAGAGCGGTAGGTGCACCACAAACTTCCCCCCGCATTCTGGGGTGGTAGGGGGCGTGGCAGTCCATTGAATTCAATGGCACCGCTTCCACGCCCCCTCCCCCCCTCAGCTGCAGAAGCTGGAGAGAAGCTGATGAAGCAGATCTCTGTCTTATTTACCCTACGTGATCCCCGTCTTTTATATTTTACCAAAATAATTGGGTAATAATAATTGTTTGCTAATATAATGTAAAAAAAAAACCTTATGTTTTTCAAAATTTTCAGTAATTTTCACGAACTAGAGTAAAAAATTAAAATTGTGCTTAAATACCACCAAAAGAAAGCTCTATCTGCCCCCAAAAAAATGGTATCAAATTTATTTCAGTACAGCGTTGCATGACGGAATAAACGTCAGTCAAAGTACCGCAGCGCTGAATACTGAAAACTGGCCCGGCCCTGGAAGGGGGTCTAAATACCTAGTCTTAAAGCGGTTAAATGGGAACCATAAGGAAAGTGATTTACACAAATCATCATGGTTAGAGCTAGCTGACGTGTAACTTAACTGCCTTAGCCGGCGGATCGCGTGTATGAGGTGCCGATCGGTGCCCCCCTCCGCGGCCCCCCCCCCTGCCGTTGTCCCGCTGATGCCTGGCTCCGCTGTGCCGGGTGCGAGCACGGGATCAGCATGCCGGCTGTGTCACAGGGGATCAGAGGGAGCTCCCTCCGGTCCCCTTTCCTCTGCAAGAATGCGGAAGGGTTGTATAATACATCACTTCCGCATTCTTGTGTCACTCTCCAGCTTCAGAAGCTGGAAAGAAGCTGATGGAGCAGATCTGTGCTTCATCAGCTTCTTTTGGGGGGTCCTAGGTGACATTAGGGGTCTTGGAGACCCCTGATGTCTCCATAAAGAGGACCCGTCACATATTTTGCTATCACATAGGGGGGTTTATTAGCCCCTGTATGTGATAGCAATAAAGTTTAGTGGGGAAAAAAAAAATTTAAGTCCCCCCCCAAATGTAAAGTTACACATAAACAAGAATAAAAAAACAAAAAAATTTTTTAAAGTCCCCACCCATACATACACGCATGCAAACATGCGTCGGGGGCGCATACGTGCAAAAAAGACGATTGTGCCCATTACGCCGCACATGTTACATATCGCCGCGAACGTCGCAGTGAGAGCAATAAGTCTAGGGCCATCAATCACTGA
This sequence comes from Nanorana parkeri, assembly GCF_000935625.1. Taxonomy (NCBI): domain Eukaryota; kingdom Metazoa; phylum Chordata; class Amphibia; order Anura; family Dicroglossidae; genus Nanorana; species Nanorana parkeri. The sequence goes on along the minus strand of NW_017308295.1, from coordinate 185,041 downwards.
TAACACTAAACTGATGAGCGGTAAAAGCTTATAAAGTGTCGCCTATGGCCAATTTTGGGTATGGTAGTTTTCTGCGATTTCGCGGGTGCGCGCAATTTTAAAGCTTTACATGTTTGGTGTCTATTTACCCAACGTGACCCCGTCTTTTATATTCTACCAAAAAACTGGTTAATAATGTTTCCTAACATAATGTAAAAAAAAAACTTTTATTTTTCAAAATTTTCTGTAATTTTTCCTAATTATAATAAAAAATAAAAACCCCAGTGGTGATTAAATACCACCAAAATAAAGCTCTATCTGTCCCTAAAAAATGGTATAAAATTCATTTCAGTACAGCGTTGCATGATGGAATAAACGTCAGTCAAAGTACCGCAGTGCTGAACACTGAAAAATGGCCTGGCCAGGAAGGAGGTCTAAACACCTGGTCTTGAAGTGGTTAAAAACTTTCATATATCTGCTTTATTATACATGAATTGAGCATAAACATACCAGTGATCTGCAGACTTCACGATCATCTCCCTTTCAAAAGTGGTTACTATCAGTCAATGGTCCCCACAGGTATTCCCCCATCCCCTCTCTGATCCTCCACTGCTGACTGAAGAGAGAGATGGGTTGGTGGCCGCGCGGCTGGCTCTGCCTCCAGATGGGCAGAGCCAGCTGTCAATCAAGCAGTGGTGTGGATACAGACAGTATTGTCATGAACCGTCCCATATGCAGCATGATTCTGTGCTATCAGGGCAATAGGCTGCTATATGCTGAATTTCGGGTAACAATAATACAAGGAATATGCCCCTCCCCCCCACCGTGCCCCTATGGAGAATGTGTTTGATAAAAGTGGGGATGCACATTATGTGTTTCTAGGGATGCAGCGAAATGACGTGCTGCCCGGCTTCCTGATTGGTCTGAAGCTGGCTAATCAGGAAGTCAGGCAACGTGTAATGACGCGGCGCACAGCTTTCTGATTGGTCGGGAAGCCGGCTTCAGGCTCCCTTGTCGCCTCATGACGAGGGAGCAAGGAGCCAGTCTCACGGCCAATTAGGAAGTCGGGCGCTGCGTCAATACACAGCGCAAGGCTTCCTGATAAGCCAGGAAGCCGGCTCCATGCTTTCTCATCAACTAGTTACGAGACGCATTGGGACGGCTTCCCTGCTAATCGGGAAGCCGGGTGACAAGTCTTGCAAGTCTTTCCATGATTCCCTGCTAATCAAGAAGCCAGGTTGTGAGTCATTACATTAAAAGGGACCAGTAAAGAAGAAAAAATAAAAGAAAGGGTGAAGTTGCCCTATAAATTACGGCCAGAACCTTTAGGTATGGTAGGAATGTTAGAAGGGACCACATTCAATAAAAAAAAAACATTTTGGGATCCCTCCACAAATTTGCACCAGACCCTTTAGGTCTCGTAGGAATGTTAGGAGGAACCATGCCCCTCCAGCAAATGAAAAAAGTGTGTTGGGTTCCCTGCAAAAGTCATATAAAGCCCTTTTGGTTGGTTAGAAATTTTAAGGGGGAACCACACCCCAGAAAATAGGCAGAAAAAACATGCGGTCCTCCCTAAAATTCCAAAACAGACCATTGATCCAAGCAGCGGCCTGGTAGGTGAGTAAAGGGGGGGTGGAACGTTCGAGGTCCCCCCGAGCTATACTAGGTAATGCGCACTTGGCATTGGGAGGTTGCTTTTCCGGGGATCACCCCGGAAAAGCATCTTGTACCTGTGCACAGGGGCGTTTGCCTTGGGTGGCACGTTCAAGGTGGCGGCAAAAATGCCACCCCAAAAATAGTCAGGCAAGCCGGGCTTCACAGATTTCAGCAGCCTTGGCGGCCTTATCGAGCAGCAGCAGAAAGAGCAGCAGGAGGGGCGGGTCCAGATCCCCACAGCTCCGTTCAGGTGGTGGGGGAAGCCGGGACCCGTAAGTGCGGTCTGGCAGAAGAGACGGCCGAGACGCCGTCGGAAAACATAGGAGGGTGGGACACAGAAGCGCTGACGGGAAGCGGAGGCCAGGTCCAGCAGTGAGCAGCTTGAGACAGCAGATGCAGGTAAGAAGATCATAATGCTGGTAAAGGGACCGTGCAGAGCACAACATAGATTATGCACAGCCCACCTGAGAGTCTCAGGTGGAATCTGTGGGATCTATGGTGGGCTCCACAGGGTGTCTGCAGAGCCCACTACAGATCATGCACAGCCCCCCTGATGCACAGGGGGCTCTACAGGGTCTCAGGGGGGCTGTGCAGAATCTGTGGTGGGCTCTGCAACCTGCAGAGGCCATTGCAGATCCTGCACCGCCTCCCTGAGACCCTGCAGAGCCTACCACAGATCCTGCACAGCCACCCTGAGACCATGTGATCTGCAGGGTCTCAAGGGGGTTCTGCAGGATCGTTGGCGGGTTCTGCAGGGTGTCACGTAGGCAGCGCAGAGTCAAAGGTAGGCTTTGCAGCCTGAGACCCTGCACAGCCCACCAGAGAGCCTTCACAACCCACCTGAGACCCCGCAGAGCCCACCACAGATCATGCGCAAATTTAGTGGGAGGCGCACGAGTTTCATCTTGCTTAGGGCAGCCCCAAACCAAAATAAACCACTGCTCGTGCTGATAGGGACAAATGGCCTCTTTCCCACAACCCTGGCCCAGTGGTTATGGGGGTTTGTGGAAGGGGGGGCTTATTTGCATCTTGGTCTCCCCTTTCTTAAAGGGGGCACCCAGGTGCCGCCCACCCTTGTGAATGAGTAAGGAGTGTTTCATACCACTACTCATTTACCACCAAATGTACATTTTAAATAAACATACACACATTTTTCATAGTCCTTTATCACCCTAAAGAAAATTAAAAAAAAAATACCAAAATAATTTTTTTTATAATTTTAAAAAAAAATTCCTGTGAAGTAAATAAAAAAAGTAATACATGGTCTCAAAAAAAAAGCCCATTCTGCAAAAAAAACTTTCCTTTCTGCAAAGTTGACAATTGTAATGTTAAAATAAATGGCGTCCCACGATGTCCAAAAATTAACGTCAATCGATGTACACATAAATAATGTCACAAGATATTACAAAAAAAATATGTCCCACAATGAAAAAAAGTAAAAATAATCTTGTGTAAATAAAAAAAAAATGCTGACATAAAAAAAAAACATCCCCACCCCGCCCACAAAATAAATGAGCAATATAAAAAAAAACTAGTATCATAATGTTACAATAAAAATAAGGGTTACCTCCATTTCCTGAGCAAGCTGGGAGATGCTGCATAGCATCATTTATCACAAATGGGAAAGCCCATATATGGTGAATGATGTCACTGGAGATCGCTGCTGATCGGATGCTTGCCAGTCTGCAGAGGTCCCCAGTGACATCATTCCCCATATATGGACTTGCCCATACGTGATAAATGATGAAGAGAGAGAAAGGGCTCCTTCCTCTCTCTCCCTGCCCTGTGTGACACTGACATACTAAAATGACCGTGGATCGCTGATGACAGAGGGGAAGGAGCCCTCTCTCTCTCTTCAGCATTTACTACAAATGGGAAAGCCCATATATGGTGAATGATGTCACTGGAGATCGCTGCTGATCGGATGCTTGCCAGTCTGCAGAGGTCCCCAGTGACATCATTCCCCATATATGGACTTGCCCATACGTGATAAATGATGAAGAGAGAGAAAGGGCTCCTTCCTCTCTCTCCCTGCCCTGTGTGACACTGACATACTAAAATGACCGTGGATCGCTGATGACAGAGGGGAAGGAGCCCTCTCTCTCTCTTCAGCATTTACTACAAATGGGAAAGCCCATATATGGTAAATGATTTCACTGGAGATCCCTGCTGATTGGATGCTTGCAAGTCTGCAGGGATTCCCAGTGACATCATTCACCATATATGGACTTGCCCATTTGTAGTAAATGCTAAAGAGAGAGAGAGGGCTCCTTCCCCTCTCTCATCAGCGATCCCCAGTGAATTGAGGATGTCACCGTCACACAGGTCAGGGAGAGAGAGAGAGGGGTAGGAGCCTTCTCTCTCTCTTCATCATTTACCACATATGGGCAAGTCCATATATGATGAATGATGTCACTGGGGATCCCTGCTGATCGGATGCTTGCCAGTCTGCAGGGATACCCAGTGACATCATTCACCATATATGGACTTGCCCATTTCTGGTAAATGATGGAGAGAGGGATGGTTCTTTATCCTCTCTCTCTCCCCCTGTGTTATGCTGACATCCTAATTACTGGGGATCGCTGATGAGAGAGGGGAAAGAGCACTGAATGTGCAGGGAGGCTGAGTCCGTCTCTTGCTGCTGCCTTCTCACTTCAGACTCCGCCTCCCGCTCACAAATGCCAGCGTGCACGAGCTGACAAAACACAGCTGTGCACGATGAGAGGAAGCGCGGCCACAGCAATGAGATCATTTGAAAAAAAAGCCGTGGGCGGGCTGGATCAAATGTTAACGCCCCCTAAGAGGAAAGGAGCTTGGAGCAGGACTGAAGACGGCGTTTAGTACAGGTTTTGAGGGTTTTATCTGTGATGTGCTGTGACTTTAGAAAAAAGGAACAATCAAGGTAAGGGGTATTTTTATTTGCCCTTAAGTCGTAATTCTCCTTTAAGCTACAACCCAACCCCTTTGGCAGAAGGTTGGAAGAGGATCATCGTCCCCCTCTAACTTTTCAACCTGAAAGGCTGGCCGGACGGGATGTGTATTTTGAACTATAAATGTTTATGGAAAGGAGACCCTGTCAAATGCTTTATCATTTTTATCTCTATACACATCTATATTTTTTCCCTTGTGCTTCTGGTATAATGCTATAAACAAAGGAGGGGTAGTCGACCGTACTCGGTAGTCGTGCGCCCAGACTTGACTTGGTCCTCTGAGATTTTTGAGGCCCACGTCAAGTCTCGTATTGACAAATGTCAATACTTCGGCTATAGAATTTGACCAGGGATGGTTGCCTCGGTCTTGTGTCGTAGGTTTATTGTTAGGCTGTCCAACCAACTGGTTGCCGGCCTTTGTCTTTTTTCTGTTGTTGTTTATTCCTTTTTACTGATGGTTGTTCCAGGTTTTTTTTAATTAGTCCTTGCTCTGGGGGTTGTTTTCACACCTTAAGGCACTACAATTCAAAGCTCAAATGGATTGGAA
>NW_017308295.1:118109-179909 GCF_000935625.1 Nanorana parkeri | reverse complement strand
AACTCAGCGCTGTCCTATTAGACGCTGCAACCAAACAAATTATCATGACGTCCCCCACTAAACCAATTCTACTCGCTTCCCATAATGTTCGAGGTTTAAATTCCCCCACAAAGAGGAAAATGGCATTCCAGTATTATCACTCTCAACGGGTGGCGATTCTATTTTTACAGGAAACTAATTTTCCCATAACTTACCAACCTAAATTTATGAATAAACATTACCCACAGGTTTATCTGGGCAATGCACCCGACAAGACTAGAGAGGTAGCTATTTGCTTTACTAAACATACCCCCTTCAGCTCTCTGATGGAGATCAGAGACCCGGAGGGTCGATATCTGTTGTTAAAAGGCCATCTGGAGGACAAATTAGTCACCCTGATTTCCTACTATGCGCCCAACTCTGCTCAGGTGCCATTCTTCACTTCAATATGGCAAACCTTAATGCAGCATGTTGAGGGGGCGCTTATATGTGTGGGAGACTCTAACCTTGCTTTGGATAGTAGCCTAGATAAAAAGGAATCCGGTGTGGGTAGAGTCAAACACCCCTCGAAAGCTAGTATGGCATTGGCAAAACGTTTGAAATTCTACTCTTTAGTAGATATTTGGAGGGAGTTGAACCCGTTGGTTAAAGATTATACATTCTTCTCACAGGTTCACCTCAGTTACTCTAGGATAGATCATTTTGTTGTTGAGACCTCATTGGTACCGCTAGTACTATCTGCCACTATTAGAGAGACAGTATGTTCAGATCATTCAATTTTGGTGATGGGCTTGTCAAAGATGGCAGATGTCAACAGACCACGCTGTTGGCGTTTGAATGAGTCTCTCTTAAGTGATCCGGTAGCACAGGGGGAGATTCATTCACATCTGCAATCTTATTTCAGGTCCAATGTCGCTTCTGATATGTCACCTATCACGGTCTGGGCAGCCCATAGGGCTACAATTCGGGGGTGTTTTATCAAACTATCTACTAGATATAAAAAAAGAACATCTAAGCGCATTAATGAACTAGATTTGGAACTTCAACAGCTCACTCGAGCTCATAAACATAATCCATCTCTAGATCTTTTGACCTCCATTGGCAAAACTCGATTAGAATTACATTTAATTTTGACCACTAGGGCTGAAAAAAGCATTAGTTGGTCCTATAATAAATTCTACGCCCACCAAGATAAAGTAGGCACTCTTTTGGCCCACAAACTATCCCTTAAACATCGAATGTACTCGACACCTAAAATACGCTGCGCCTCGGGTAACTATTCCCTTAATCCAAAAAAGGTGTTGAATTAATTAAACGCATTTTATACCGAGCTGTATCAAGATCACACCTCAGTCCCTCCAGAAACACTGAGGGCATTCTTTGATGATATACCCATACCACACTTATCTTTAGCTCATAGAAAGATAATGGAGGAACCTATTACGGTGCTTGAAATAAAAAAAAGCAATTAAACAAGCGAAGCGCTCATCTGCCCCGGGGCCGGACGGGTTGGCGGCCTTATATTATCAGAAATTTACAGAGGTGCTGGCACCACATCTGGAAACGTTCTTTAATGAACTGTAGAGAGGGGGAGCCTTGGATAGAGATCTTAATAGGGCTTTCCTAACTGTTATCCCTAAACCAAATAAAGACCCTGGGGAAGTATCAAATTATCGACCAATATCTCTAATTAATAATGACTTAAAGCTTCTGACTAAAATTTTGGCTAATAGGCTCAACTCCTTTTTACAATCCTATATACACAGGGATCAGGTAGTTTTTATGGTAGGTCGCCAAGGCCCCGATCAGATATGGAGGGCAATTGATATTGTGACTGAACTGCACTCGGGCTGGGATGGTACACCCTCCCAGTCTGGGATGCTCTTGTTTATTGACTTACAGAAAGCGTTCGATTCGGTATCTTAGCACTACCTATTCCCCCTGCTAGAAAGGTGGGGCTTTGGCCCCTCCTTTCTGAGAGTGTTGCGTGCATTATACAATAATCCCACGGCACAGATAAAGATGCAGGGATATTTATCTGACCCCATCTCCATCTCCCAGGGTATTTGACAGGGATGTCCACTCTCCTCACTACTTTTCACTTTGGCGATTGAGCTTCTAGCTATAGCTATCCGCGCAAACGTAGACATCAAACGGGCGTCGTGTGGTGCCCAGGAGCATAAGTGTGCATTGTTCGCTGATGATCTATTATTATTCATAACAGCCCCCCTGACCACACTTCCAAATGTTATAAAACAATTAGATCAATTCTCGAAAGTATCGGGACTTCGGGTTAATGCATCAAAATCTCTGGCCCTCAATGTAAATCTCCCCCAGGAATACAAAACCAACTATATTCCACTATTCCGCCAACTTGTAAAGGATATGTCTAGATTGAAGACTTATTAACTATCTTGGCTTGGTCGCATACATGCAATTAAAATGACTCTTCTCCCTAAAATGTTATATTACTTTCAAGCTTTGCCTATTGCTATATCTAAACCAGACTTAATGAAATTTCAATCTACAGCAATAAAATATATTTGGAACGACAAGCGATCTAGGCTATCTAAAACAGTACTATACCGATCTAAAAGATCAGGTGGATTGGGAGTGCCCAATTTATACCAATACTATAGGGCATCAAAGGTTGCACAGTTGTCTTCAATATATAGACAGGGCGACTTACCGGACTGGGTCTCAATGGAAGCATTATCCGCCTCAGACATATCAGTAGAGACGCTTATATGGCTCAACTCGAGACAGAGACCGGCTATATTGGCTCCAACTTTGTCCCACTCGCTGGTTGTATAGGATTCGGTTAGACAGAATGAGGATATGGTGTCATCTTATACCCCCTTAGCATCGGTGTTCTATAATTCAAATTTCCCTCTGGGTAAACAGCCTAAGGCATTCCATTGGTGGCAAGATAAGGGCCTTTATCGTATTGCACAGTACTTTCGGGCACGGAAACCTCTAACATTGAAGTACTGTCAGGAGACCCTCCAAATGCCGTTGGCAGACAGGCGGTATCTCGTTGATATATTCTATATTGGTAGATACAAAGACCAAATTACCTTTTTTGTTAGCGTGGGAGAGAGACTTGGCAATCGACCTCCCCATGGAGACTTGGCAACAATGCTGCCTCTGCTGATTTTCTGGCTTGCTCAACATCTCGTTAATTGAAGCAAACTATAAAGTATTATCTAGATGGTACTTGGTCCCCTCCAGGATAGCTAGGATATGTCCGGGGTTATCCTCTGATTGTTTTCGAGGATGTACATCTCCTGGCACTATGCACCATATTTGGTGGCAGTGTCCTAAAGTAGGCTCTTTCTGGAACAGACTCCATGCCCTTATTTATAGAGTTATGGGAGTGCGTATCCCGAAGGAGGTTCAATATGTCTTGCTAAATTGTCCTATACCAGGACTCTCAAGAACCCAAAAGAAACTGATATTTTTCTTCTTTCTAGCAGCTCAAATTATTATAGCAAAATCCTGGAGGCTTCCAACAAAACCTTTTCAACAGGTTAAAACGAAATTGTCATGGATAATGGTCCATGAGCAGATGCAGATCATTCTTATGGACCTTGAAAAGAGATTTGAACTTATTTGGGCACCATGGATCCGCTATATGGGAATTTAGGTGGCTGTTTGATCTAGACTGTAGATAATTTGGTGTGGAAAAGGGCCAACCTTTTAGGATAGGCCCCTCTTTCTTCGTACCCACTTACCCATATCGTACCCATATTTTGAAGGAAAAAAATACAGCAAAATGCACCAAATATTTTCAATTGGTGAAAGGTCTGGACTGCAGGCAAGCACCTGGACTCCTCTACCATGAAGCCATGCTGTTGTCATAGATGCAGTATGCAGTTTAGCATTGTCCTTCTGAAATATCCAAGGTCTGCCCTGGAAAAGACGTTGTCTGCATGGGAGCATATGCTGCTCTAAAAGCTGGATATATCTGTCAGCATTGATGGTGCCTTTCCAGATGTGCAAGCTGCCCATTCCATATGGACTAATGCACCTCCATGCTATCAGAGATGCAGTCTTTTGGACTGAGCGCTGATAACAAGCCGGAAGGTCCCTCTCCTCTTTAGTCCGGAGGCCACAGAGTCCATGGTTGCCAAAAAGAATGTCAGATTTTGATTCTTCTGACCACAGAACAGTTTTCTACTTTGTGACAGACCATTTTAAATGAGATTTTGATCCAGAGAAGAAGGATCATGTCCAGATATGGCTTCTTCTTTGAATGATAGAGCTTTAACTTGCATTTTTGGATGGCACAGAAAACTTTGTTCACAGACCAGTAATTTGTAGAAGTATTCCTGAGCCCATGCAATGATGTCCATCACAGAATCATGCCTGTGCTGTCTGATGGCCCGAAGATTACGGGCATTCAATATTGCGTTTCGGCCTTGTCCCTTGCACACAGAGATTTTTCCACATTCTCTCTTTTGATGCTATTATGTACTGTAGATGATGACATATATAAAGTCTTTGCAATTTTAGGTTGAGAAACATTTCTTTGTTGTGTGTTTTTATCCATTAAATGTTAACAGTGCACGCACAGGATCTGAACAAAATTTGTTCCAAATTAGGATGCTTTCGGATGATTTCAGATATGTTATATTTCGAAATTCAGATGCTCCGAATCTATGAATTTCCGAAATTTCGTCCAAATTTCGATTCGGAACGAAACCAATCGCACATGTCTAAGAGAGAATGGAAGCAGCTTCATTGGGCAGCAGTTTAAGAAGGAGAGACAAGGCAGGTTTAAAAAAACCTTGAGCAAAACTTACAGCTGATTATGTCAGAGACAAGAGGCAGAGATATTGCAGAGGCACTGCACATCATGTAAGCCTTTTTTGTAGGTTGCATTTCAAGAGGGAGCGACTAGTCATTTATCTAGAAATAAAAAATGACAGTGGATTATATCAGACAAGTCTGAAAGATTACAGAAAACACATCTAAATATCCTCTATAATTCTATGCAAAAAAATGAATCAGCTGCATCGGTTTGGTAATCCATGCTGATCCAGGACTGGCTCTGTGCTGTTACAATTGTATGGAAATATGATACAATGCATAGTCATGGTTGATTAATATATATTAATGTGAGGTGGGAATTTGTGTAGTTCATTTCCTTAAGCATTACTAGCATATTATCGGTATAGCTGGTTAATGTACTGCCATCTTGAGGGTTTTCTGGTAATTGTATCTTTTTCTGTGTTCCATCCCTTTTTATGATGTACAGTATTTCCCCTCTCTTCTCACATTGTCTTCATAGCATCACCATGGCTGCTTGTCTCATGGCTACATGCTAATATGCTTGCATGGGGAAACATTACCATCTTTGACCTGCAAATACCGTCATTCTTATCTGCTGCATCCTGTTGTCGGCTGTAACACGATGCATTCATTGAAGATCTTTGAGGATGAAAAAGGTATTTGGTGAGTTCAGCTATCTGATAAAGACTGTCCGCGGTGATTGTATCTGCTTATACAAGTCAGGCATAGAGTTCTCAGCAAGGGATAAATCACTAATACCTTGGTTTTTATAAAGGTGAGCCAGTCATCTGTGTCTGGAGGCAAGCAGTTTCTCTTTTTGATCATTAAATGCCCTTTCTAAAAGCAGCAGGGCAGCCCAGCAGCTTTATTGCATACTTGGCAAGCTCGGGCAACTGGTTTAGCCTTACTCCTTCCTCATTGGCCTACCTCTACACAGGCCATCTCCCCTTCAGTCTATCATGAATGCTGCTGCTAGACTCATCCATCTAACCAACCGCTCAGTGTCTGCAACCCCCTCTGCCAATCCCTCCACTGGCTTCCAATCGCCCAAAGGATGAAATTCTAAATATTAACAACCACTTACAAAGCCATCCACAACTCTGCCCCTGGATATATCTTAAACCTTGTCTGAAAGTATCAGCCCAACCATCCCCTCTGCTCTTCCAAAGACCTCCTGCTTTCCAGCTCCCTCGTCAACTCCTCCCATGCTCGCCTACAGGACTTCTCTGGAGTCTCTCCTATCCTCTGGAACTCTTTACCCGAACCTGTCTGTCTATCTTCTACACTGATTGCCTTTAGGCGATCCCTACTCTGATTGCCTTTAGGCGATTGCCTGTACGCGGTCCAGTTTTGGTCGCCGGTACTGAGAAGGGATGTCCTTGAACTGGAGAGAGTCCAGCGGAGGGCAACAAAACTAATTAGGGGAATGGAGGACCAGAGCTATGAGACAAGGCTTCTGACCTTAAACATGTTTACGCTGGATTTAAGGAGATTAAGGGGGATATGATTTTCATGTAAAAGATGTTCAATGGTGACAGCAACATTGGCAACAAACTGTTTGAGATTAACTCCATTACAAAGACTAGAGACCACCACCTAAAGTTGGTGGAGAAAAGATTCCAGCACAATGGGCGAAGAGGGTTCTTAACAGTAAGATCGGTTAAGGTCTGGAACTCACTGCCATCGGCAGTGATTTCAGCCAAGAGTGTAGATTTTTTCAAGAAACGTGTGGACAATTTCTTGAGGGACCGTAATATCCAGGGATACCAGTATCCCTAAGAATGAGATGATGCGTGGACCTATATGGGTTGGACTTGATGGACGTGTGTCTTTATTCAACCCCAAATACTATGTAACTATGTAACTAAAGACTCATCTCTTCAGGTAAGCCTATTACACCTCAAACGAACCATCAAGTTCTCAAACAATTCATCCCCACACAGCTACCTCCTTATGTATGACTTGCCCTTGCGTTTTAGATTGGAAGCCTTTAAGGGCAGGGCCCTTCTTTCCATCTTGTCTTGAATTGTATTGTAATGTCTCTGTAAAGCTCACTCTGGGATGGGAGGATGAGCTATGGCATTTCCCCTTTGTAAAGTGTATCCAAAAAGGTGTTCAACCAGTTATAATTCCTTTCCTTGATAACCTGAATCCTGGAGTTCTTACATAGGCACTCCACCCTGAATGAGCACATCCAATGCAAATGGTGTCCTCTCCCACCCCACATACAACTTCCAGTGTTTGGGAGGAGTGAAATGTACCCTTAGATGTCTTCCCAATGCCCACCTGCTCACCACCCACCAGAGTCAGGATAAAGTAGGCCTTAAGACACAAGGAAGTCCTCCTCTTCCTCCTGCTGCTGTGCCTCCAGTAGCCAGTCTACTACGCCACACAGTGTGTGCTCTAGCAAGAACATGAGAGGGATTGTGTCACTGATTTCTGCCTTGCTGTAGGTCACCATTCTGGTCGCCTTTTCAAACAGTGAATACATGGTACATGCATCCTGAGTGAGCACCACTGATGTGGTGAAGAAAACCCTGTTCCCCCAGAGCCAGTTCTTGTCGCACGTTGCCCCTAAATTTTAGCCAGCCACTCAGCTGCCCGCCAAGCATTGTGTCACAATCTGGGATCAGGCTCGGAGTCCAGTAGCTGAAACAGCAGGCAACATCGTGGTATAACAAGCCGGGTTTGGTACACAAGCAGACGGTAGTAGTGTAGGAGCAGGCAGAAGCGCAGTCAGCAAACAAGCCGAGGTCAGTAGCCAAAGGTATCAGGTACAAAGCAGCAGACGATAAGAGTAGTCGGTGAATCAGCAGCCAAAGGTCAGTACACGGGTAGTAGAATGAGTAGATTGTAGCTATCCAAGGTTCTAAGGTGGCCCCAATAAAGGGTGGACAGCAAGTTGGTGCTAATGTCAAACATGGCACAAGATGGGGGGAAACAGCCACCTCTCGGCTCCTGTCTGCATGTAAAGAAGCGCTGCCTCTCCCTTTAGGCCTCCCAGACATGATGACAATAGGCGATTGACTCATTTTGTTAGCAGTTATAGCAATAGGGGAGATTGAAGATGTGCTGTTTTTTTGCACTTGACACTGTGGTGATATACTGCTAACAAAGTTCAGCTTTGTATGGGTCACCAGCAAGTTCAGGCTACTGACCCAAAAAAGATGAAAAGACCCTATCAAAATAATTTAAAAATAAACTCCCAAAAAAATAAAAAAATAAACTAAAAGCATATACCTGAAAAAACACCAACCTTAAAACATTACAACTTAAATGGAAACAAAATGTAAACATGAACTAATTAAATTCTTGCTTTTATCTGTCATTTCCTAGGTATTTAGCTACTGGACAGTCCTTGGCCAGTTTGCACTACGCATTTATGATTGGGAAATCGACTGCAAGCTAGATCATCCAGGAAACATGCTGTGCGATATGGGATGTCCTGCATGATGTGGTCATGTCCAAACCCACCAAGGAGGGCTGGATGCAAACTGCAGACATTTTTGCCACGACATGCAATTTTTCGAACTGTGTTGGAGCCATAGACGGAAAACATATTCGTGTCATAAAACCGATTGGGAGTGGCAGTAGATTTTTTAATTACAAACATTTTTTTTCTGTGGTCCTTTTTACGGTAGCTGATGCCAACTACTGCTTCCGCTACATAGATGTGGGATCCGATGGCAGCAGCTCTGACTCGGCAGTATTCGCCCATTCAGACTTTGGACTGAGGCTGCATCACGGGGATCTGGACCTCCCGGGGAACACCACGCTGCCTGGTACCGCTCATCCTGCAATGCCTTTCGTGTTTGTAGGAGACGAGGCATTTGCTCTGGGTGAGCATCTTATGAGGCCCTACTCAAGCCGTGGACTGAGCCTGGAGAAGAGGGTCTTCAACTATAGGCTTACCCGAGCACGCAGGGTGGTGGAGTGTGCCTTTTGGCATACTGTCAAATAAATGGCGCTTTCTGCACTCACCAATAAATCTGAAGATAGAAAACGCCATCTCTGCGGTGAAGGCAGCTTGTGCCCTTCACAATTTTGTGCGTCACAGAGATGGATTTCTATTTGATGATTCATTGTTGCATTGATTGGAGAGTAGCCATTGGAGTGGCAGCCGTGGTACCACGCACGGAGGCACCATTCGGGACCAATTTGCTGCATATTTCATCTCACCTGAGGGGGAGGTGTCATGGCAGATGCAAGCAATTCAATCCCGATTCCCAAAAAAATTTAAAAACCTTTATCCTTGTTCTGTTCCTAATAAAGTTTGTTTGAATATAACTAATATCTGAGCTTTGTTTTTTCTAATATTGAAATGCACCGCATAGCATGCACACGTCACATGAAAACACTGCACACATGTTACATGAAAACACTGTACGCATGTTACATGAAAACACTGCACACATGTTACATGAAAACATTGCACACAGGGTACATGAAAACACTGTACGCATGTTACATGAAAACACTGTACGCATGTTACATGAAAACACTGCACACATGTTACATGAAAACACGGCACACATGTTACTTGAAAACATTGTACGCATGTTACTTGAAAACACGGCACGCATGTCACATGAACACACTACATGCATGTCACATAAATGTAAAAAATGTGTCAGTCATTTATGAACAGAACCTGAAAACTAGCTCAGTCACGAAGGGGTTAAAGAACCTTTTGCTTCTTTAACTTGCTTGGTAAAACTCTCCCAATCAGGCCATGTATTTTTTCCAATATCTTCCCATGCACGCTGCCTGATTCGCCGGTTCTTATAAGCCGAATCCTTCATATCATATATGCAGGGCTTTGCCTGCACCAGGCGTATGAACGCCTCTGTATCGATCAGGCCACATGCTGCTGATTCCTACATTCTGTTTGCTTCTTGGTCAGCCGAAAACTGTGTCTGCAACACTCATTTCAGCCCTTTCACGTCGGAGTCTATGGCCGCGAATGCGCTACAAAACGGCCCTAAAGAAGCTCCTGTACTTTTTCTGGCGTAGGCCGTTTTGTAGCGCGTTCAGACGGCCTGAAAATACGCCCAGGTGTGAACCATACCCATAGGAAACAATGGGATTTTGGTGTTTAAGCGTTTTGCAGAGCTTACGAACGTGCTACAAAACGCCCAGGTGTGAACCAGGCCTAACTCCAGCACACATTGACAAATGTATGCTAGAAGAGCTGACTTTTATAGGCAGAGGGCTGTCACATTTTCAAAGACCCATTATTGTTCATATCAGGATAAGCCAGAGAGAACCTGATCTTCTGCTGGAATAGAGCTTTACATATTTCCGCGAACAGTTTGCGGCGCCTGCTGACTTCTGCCGAATAATCTGCAAAAATTAAGAGCCTGTGGCCTTCCACCTGAATCCTGTGTCTCAATCCTATTATTTTACTGCTTGTCATCTAGGTAATACGGAAATTACGGTATATCAATAATTACCTATCTACTGTATATCAAGCCCTAGCCAGTATAGGCTAGGGCTCCCTTTGTTAAAGTATGCTTAATTCTTATGCAGTTGAAATACACATGTGGTCTATGACTCTCACTGACTCACATTGTGACAAAGTGGTTGATTTATTAAAGGCAAATAAAAGCTGTTCACTTTGCAAGGAAAATTCCACTTCACAAGGGGAGAATTCCCTTAGTTTAGTGAACAAGGTGAAGATATGCTGACTTCCATCACTCAATTATGTGCAAGCAAAAATGCTGTTTATGTTCCTTGAAAATGATTGATCTTTGCAAAGAGAAATGACACCACAATTACCAAGCTAAGGGGAAACCTTCCCTGCAAAGTGAAAATTCCCTTTCAAAATGAACAGACTATTTGTTTTTAGTAAATTAACATGTCTACATGGAGCTGATGGGTGATCTGGACACCACACCACTCATTTAGTTAATAAAATCTACACATAACAATATTGAGACTTTTCAGGTGCCACTTTTTTGTGCTCCCTCACCTGTAAAAAGGTTAATACACATGTTGTGAGTGATAGCATGTTATATCGCTATAATTCTCCTTGCTTTTTGGTAAGGTACACAGGCGGCTGTGCTTGTTCCTGTGTGTGTCTCCCTGCAGCCTGCACCATCAGGGGGACCCCCCATTACCTCGGTGTCTGTTAGTCAGGTTAAACTCTTTAAGTGTAATGTTATATACTTCTATTAGTCCATATAGTCTATATTAGTCTATATATACAGTCTATAAACTGCTATTTTATACTGTATGTAATTGATCTGGAAATGTACACTTTTTTTTCATGTGTCAAAATGAATTGGGCCACTATGAAACATTAATCAAGGAAAATCAAGATTCTATATGTGATAGATTGTTGTAACAGTTATGTATTGTAATAGAAATGTGAATAAGATGATGGTCAGTTAGTGGCCCATGAAGGTATACAGAGGAGATAAGGGGTTATGACTTATTTTAAAGGTTGTTTTTATGTGACCAAATTGAAAAAAATAGGTCTTAGAGAGTGGCACCTGAAAAACCTTAAGCTTGTTGTGTGCAGATTGTATTTATTTAGTAAGTCAACCCCAACATGTACTCCTTTTTAACACCTCCTTTGTAACAATTTGGCTCTCATGCAATCGTATTTGTATTATGTTCTCTGTAACATCCCTGTGTCTGTTAAAAGTTTCAAGAAAATAACAAAATGCTTCCTAAAAGTAAAATGTGAGGTTAAATTAGCTTTACAGAGTGACTGAACATATTAATGTGCTTGTAACTTGTCTAACACACACAACCCTCTCTGATCGGTTACATTTACAAAAAATAGATAATGGCAATCCACACCTGTTTGCTGAGTTTTCATATCACTCTTGATGATTGGCTCTTATTAATGGCAAGTTTCCCAAATCAGAAAGGACACTAGGGATTAGAAGGAAAATTGACAATGTGACAACAATTGACATGTTTGAAAAGTGGTGCAGTTCTGCACACCGTTATCTGCAATAAATTATTGGTGTACAGAGAACTGGCTGCAATTGATTCACTTATCCCTATTAATTAACACTACAGTCCCCTCCCTCTCATATTAAATATGCAGCACATGGCCAGTATGTCACTAAAGGGGAAACTCTTAGAACCTTGCTGGGAATGCCAAGGGGAAGAGGTCACAATTCTCTCAAATCCCATTACTAATTGATTTGATTAGCATTTCACTATGTTATATGTTTAATGTTGAATAACCTGTAAATTGATCACATCTACTAGCTTGCCTTTTCCCCCACAATAATCCTGGCTAGACCTTGTGAACTCTTATTTGATTGGATTTGATGATCACTTCAAGAAAGGAGGAAAGAAAAAAGGTATGCATTACATAAGTAATACAATCCAATTTGGCCTAGTATCCTTTTAAGGGTAATTTAATTAAAGTGTTACTGTATTTCTTAAATTCTATTAGGCTATGGGCAGAGAGCTAACTCCAGCTTTCAGTTCACTTACAGGTAGATAATGGTGCACAATTTAATTTTATTAATTAGAGTTTTCTGATCCAACATGGTTTTCATACTTTAATTGTCTGTATAATCTGTAGGTATCTATAACAATTACATTAATAATAAATTCAATCTAAAGAGGATGTGTTCCAAATTGCATGATTTTGTTTCAGCACCTTGAACAATGCAGAGTTTTGAATGTGACCTGAGACAAGAGGAATTTACTTATCTGTATATATTTTTCCACTTAAAACTATCTGCAGTTATATCATGTCAGGACATTGGCATTTTACATTTTCATTCTGTAGAAGTACATAACTTTTAATATACTGCTACGTAGTCCCAGGTATACTAGCATATGGCAGGGCTATACACTGGTATAGTTATCAGCAACCCTTCTGAGATCAGCTAAGGGATGGAAAATAATAATGGAGAATGTTTGTTTATTTTTTATTTCTTTCAGTTTAGAGGACCCCTTAGCCCTGTCAGCATTATAAACTAACCTTGGCAGGAAGGTTTACCAATAATGATGACTACTAATAAAGAATTAAACAAAATAAAATGTTTCTTTTTCCACATGAGTACAGCAGAGCCACATCAGCATTAGCACTTTGGGTCCAGCAGGAAGGTAGGTGCTTATGATGATGATACATCAATAATAGAGGAAAAAAATATGTTTTTAGTCATTACAATTTTACTTATTAATAATATATGTAGTCAGTGAATCAGTAATTCAGTACTAGAAGTAGGAAAAAGCCCACAGAAATCTTTTGCATTAAGTATGACCTGTTTACTCACAGATGTTCTGAAATTATGTGGTGTGGTATGGCTTTGGATACCATGTAGCAAAATCAAAAAAAAAGCAAAGACAGAAAGACAAAAAATATAATCTTTTGAGCTGCGAGAGCCCATTGTGGGTAACCACCTTGAGATGTCTCTACTAAGGGATAGCAGAATCTAGACACACATCTCAGACTAAGAAGCTCATTTGGAGCTACAGGCAGAAAGATGTAGATGCAGCAGAAGTAGCTTAAATTGTTATTAAAACCTAAAATATTACAATTATAGCAGCTGACCTCAGTACTTACCTAGTATGCTACTTCTTCTTTTGCAAAATCGTGCCTTTCTTCTTGGTTGTGTTGGCCAAAGATCACTGTCCCAGGTGCCCGGTTTTTGGGTGGCTCTATTGCATTCCAGAGTCCAATGGAGCCACCCTTACGTGCACGCTCCCCGGAAAGAGGGAGACTTCAAGCTGATGATATGATGCTTCTGCACCAACATGCATAGGCCAGAGAGGACTGACGAGCAGTGGTGACTCTAGGAACAATATATAGTGGGGCACATAAGATACCACAGTCAAATCTGGGGGGTCACTAATAATTTTCATTGCATATCGCAAGCGCTGGGCGCCGAGTGCTGATTTAATTGCGGATGGCATCTGCGCCCTGCGGTTCCGACATGTAGTCCAACGCCACCCACTATCGTGAATACCGCAACCGCCAAAGCCATTCGCAATTAAATCAGCTCTCAGCGCCCAGTAGGTGCGGAATACAGCAGGGGCTGACTGGCAACTTTTAGCCCAGGGGTCAAGTACAACCCAGAGGCCCATGGTGCAGCTACTTGGCCACCCTCCCCCTCTGCCTCTTCCCCCGCCTTCTCCCTGCCCCTGCCTGCCACTTTTGCCATCCATGTAACAGTATTGTGAATGGTCGGGTGATGTGAGGACTCCTAGTAAGTCCATGAAAGGGGTGACAGGATGGGGATGGTGCTCTCCTCCCACTGGGCTCCCTACATAGTTCTGGCCTTACTCCGCTCTATGTCTGGTACATAGGCACTCTCGCCCACTGTAGACCGCCGCTGGCTGTCAGGCATGTTAGAGGGCAGCCCGCTGCGGCCTCTTGAGGGCCCCCTCGAGGAGCGAGCGGCGGCCCGATTACAGAGCCGCATCTGTAGCGGTGCAGGTGGCGGAGGGAGCCATTGCATATGCGGCCGGGGGCTTCATTTAGCCGGGTCAGTCCACCCCTGGAGACGCCACTCAGGGCCGGTGCAAGGATTTTTGCCTACACAGACGAAAGTGGATTTTCGTGCCACCCCCTTAGTTGGCTGCCTATACATCCTTGCGCTAGCACTAGCCTGGACCACATTGCTAGGGTGTAACATGGTCAAATTGCAAACCCCCCCTTACCTTTATCGCAGGGTTCTTCTCCCCAGAGGCTGCGGCTGTGCGTGGCTCCATACTGTCTGCAATCTTTTTTTTTTTTTTAAATGCGTGTGTTCGCAGGGGCTGGGGCCTTTAATTATATGGGGGATTTTTAATTTTAGTTTATTTAACTTTTTATTTTTTTAACTTTTTTTGTTTTTTTGTATTTTTAATTTTTTTTATTAAACTTTTATTGTTTATTTATTTAACTTTTTTTAACATGTTTACTTACTTTTTATTTATTTAACTTAACCTAGGGGGGGCAATTGCCCCCCTTGCCCCCCTGTAGCGACGCCACTGCTGACGAGCATGCATGTGCAGTGGTCAGGGTGGTGATAGAATTATGGGAAATATACTTTTGAGGAGGGGGAACACAGGGACTATCTCTAAAGTGATGAGTGTGCACTCTCAAATCGAAAGTAGGGGTACCAAAAAGTATGGCTTATCAAAATGTATGGCTAATTGAAACAATGGAAATGGGCCTTTAGAACTGTTCATACAACCTGATCATCCCACCTTTGCAGCACCTAATAAGTTGCATCCACATTCTATTTGTGAGTGGCAGAAGAAAGGCCAGGTCTGTGACACAGGAAGCTGGAAGATTACTGCCTAAAAGAGGTGTGCTCTCTATGTCAATATAGCAATAAAATCAACTGACGTTTCTTCTTTCCCGCCTAGTGTAATATTTTAGTTTAATATTTTATAGGGTTTGTTGGACCACTCTTCCAAGCATAGACGCAAGGGCTGACTAATCAGGTTTTAAATTCTGTGATCAATAGAGGAGCTTGTTTCTGTTAGGCTTTTAAAGCTGAACTACAGGCTAATTGTTGCAATTACAAATGTTTATGCATTCTCATGTTTATTTCTTTTGTTTGTATTGGTATGGCACAAAAAAGTAGAGAAAAAAAGCCAAATATGACACTTTCCGTGCAAAACTCCAAAATTCGACTGGACAAAATGATTGGCACCCTCAATTAATATTTGGTAGCACAGCCCTTGGAATAAAAACTGAAATCAATGGCTTGCTGTAACCATCAATTAGTTTCTTACACCTCACTACAGGAATTTTGGACCACTCTTCTTTCGCCAACTGCTCCAGGTTGTAAGGGTTCCTTGTCCCAACTGCTGTTTTAAGATCTCTCCACAGGTGCTCCATGGGATTCAGATCTGGACTCATTGCTGGCCAGTCCAGTACTCTCTGGCGCTTTGTCTGAAAGCATTTCTGGGTGCTTTTTGACGTGTGCTTTGGGTCACTGTCCTGCTGTAAGACCCATGACATCTGACAGAGAGACCCCACTTTCTGACACTGGGCCCTACATTGCACCCCAGAATTATTTGGTAGTCTTCAAATTTCATAATGCCATGCACACAGTTAAGACATCCAGTGCTGAAGCAACAAAGCAACCCCAAAACATTAGTGAACCTCCACCATGTTTGACTGTAGGGACTGTATTTTTTTCTTTAAAGACCTCATTTCTTTTTCTGAAAACAGTAGAATGATGGGTTTTACCAAAAATCTGTCATTTTGTTTGTCTGTCCACAGCACATTCTCCCAAAAGGATTTTGTCTTCCTCTGGCAAACTCCAGTCTGGCTTTTTTATGTTTGTGTCAGCAGTGGGGTCCTCCTGGGTCTTCTACCATAGCGTCCCTTTTCATTCAGATGGCGACATATAGTGCGAGCTGACACAGTTGTACCCTGTGCCAGAGGTCAGCTTGAATTTGTCTGGAAGTTGATCGAGTGTCCTTATCCACCACCTTTCGAACAATCAAACAATCCTTCATTGCAATCTTTGATCAATTGTTATCATTCGTCCACATCCAGGGAGATTAGCTACAGTGCCATGGACTGTAAACATCTTGAGAATGTTGTGCACAGTGGACACAGGAACATTAAGATCTCTGGAGATGGACTTGTAACCTTTAGATTGTCCATGTTTTTCCAAATTTTTTGTTCTCAAATACTCATACACTTTTTTGTGTTCTTTCTCTTCTCCATGTTCCGGAGTGTGTGGCACACAGAGACAAACAACAGCTCTCCACCTACCAACATCCTTCGTCAGTGTATTGTGTGCAAAAGCATAGCCGGTGTTCAGTGATCGTGTTACAATAGAGCTTGCTTTGCAATCCGACCCCAGTGTCAGACTTAGTTTCCTGTGGAGAAAATGTTAAATTTATAGGATTCAGGTCTAATAAAAACTTCATTAAAACATGACGAAAGCCTGCAATGTGAGTCATGAAAATGTGCACACATATACATCATCACTGCACCGCTTCTTTACCACAAAACAATGCTAATCACTTACAAAGGTGGAAAAGTACTTTAAGTATTGTCATGTACTAATATTAATGCCCCACCCCTCCCCATATCTATTTAATCCATACAAGACATCCTGAACATCATTGTTTGTCAGATAAATTATCTTCCTTCAGCAGAAAAAAACATAATCATTGGTCTGATGAATTCTATTCCCACAACGGACAAAACATTATAATTTGGTGTATAAATTATTATCCCACTTCAAAGAAAACAGTGTTTTGTCAGACAATTTACTTATAAATTATCTTTCGATGTCAGAAAGAACACTAGAGGGGTTGTCTGATACATTCTGCCCACACCAAACATATCATCTTTCACCAGATAAATGCTCAAACACCATCTTAGTAATCATTAAACATCTGACATAATATCATTGAATATCCAGGTGGAACTGGGTATTCCAACAACAATAATGCTGATATTTTATGTTTAATGCTATCATCTCACAAACATTAGCCATTCTGCTCTCTCATTGCCCATTACGATAGTTTCAAGTTTGTTTTATTTACCACAAGAGGGTGCTGATGCTATATAGCAAACAAAAGATTGCTTTACTGTTAGGCATCACATTACTACTACTAAGTTTACATTACACAGAGTTTCATAGAGAAGCATCATGCCTACATGAAGGTAGTGCTGTATAATTTGTCTCATTCTTATGCCAGTTAGGAAGCTTATTTTAGCATGCATTATAAGGCAATCAATGACATTTTCTTTGAGCACTAGGAATGAGCAAAATTGAGAGTTTTGTTTCACTGAAAGTTTGAAATGTCAACATTTGTGAAAAAATGCACTGGAGTCAATGG
Organism: Nanorana parkeri; assembly: GCF_000935625.1. NCBI lineage: Eukaryota > Metazoa > Chordata > Amphibia > Anura > Dicroglossidae > Nanorana > Nanorana parkeri. Next base: position 162,362 of record NW_017308295.1, on the reverse strand, counting down.
GGATGGTAAAAAGATGTATTTACACAGGATTCCCACAATTTTCACCCAGGAGTCACATTTGGATTCAACTGGAAAAATATTTAGATCATGGGGAAAATTTGTATGAATCTTAGGCAAATCTGTACCACTGACCAGCAGCAGGACAGTAAATGAGCAACTTAAGTAGGTCACAAATTCAGAGACATAAGGCAGGTGTTTTCAAGCAAAATAAACTAGAGCGTAACATATGAGACAGGGAAGTAAAAAAATTTAGAAGTGTTGGACAGTAATTGTTAGTTTAGAGTTAGGACCACACTATAAGAGGTGCCTTGGCGCGGCTGTGCGGCTTTCACATTTTCTGCAGAAGACGTGTATCCAAACCTCTGTTTTTAACCCTAGTGATGAGACAGTGGTGAAAGTTTTTTTAGATGCTAGCTTGTGAGTGTGCCAGGAAAACTTTTTGCTGTTTTATTGTTTAAAGCCCTTTCCATGTGCACCTTGCTGTAAAGCTGGTGACGAATTGATGAGTGCGTTTGTCATTTGTTTTGCTTGACTGATTTGGTGCAGTGATGCATGGGGGGTCTCAGCTGCCATTGGGATGTGCGGGATCCCTTGTGCGTCTCTGCGCCTTTAAGGGAGGTTGGGCTTCCTCCTGACAAACCTGCACCCAATTTTATCTTCAGACCCATGTGCTCCAAGATGGAGACTCTCATAGTTTAGAGTTAGGACCGCACTGTAAGAGGTGCCTTGGCGCGGCTGTGCGGCTTTCACATTTTCTGCAGAAGACGTGTATTCAAACCTACATTTAAACCCTAGTGGTGAGACAAGTTTTTTACATGCTAGCTTGTAAGTGTTCGAGGAAAAATGTTTATTGTGAAGATACTAGCACACACAACGGTAGCTACATAGGAACCTGCAAGGGAGAGAAGCCACCCTAAAACAGGAAATCAGGATCAGTGCTCAGGGGATCAGCTGATTCGGCAGAAAACTAAATTTAAAACATTTAAATATCAAGAAGCAGCATCCATTGTAAGTAATTTAATCAGCATTTGAAAAAGCTTTGGTTGACCGTTTTCTCGATCGAGCGCCCCCTCCCTGCACCTTACCAGGCCACGTGCCTCTGGCATAGGGAAGGTGTCCCCATGCCGATGGGGATAAGGGCCTCTTCCCCACAACCCTGACCCGGTGGTTGTGGGGGTCTGTGGGCAAGGGGGCTTATTTGCATTGGAGTACCACTTTAATTAAGGGGCACCCAGATGCCGCCCACCTTTTGTGAATGAGTAAGGGGTACTTGTACCCCTACCCATTCACTAAAGGGTTAAATAAAATAGTTATTAAAAAGTCCAGACTTTTGATAAAATCATTTAATTGAAAGTAAAACAAAGAGTCACATTTTGACTATTCCTTTAATTAAAAAAAATTAAAAATGCATCCATTGATGTAATCCAGCGTCAATCACGATGCACGACGCCCGCCGCAATAAAAAAAGTCCCACCACGCGACGAACGTCCGATCCCGACGACAACTTGCAGCAAAATGACATTCAGCCCGAAAGTAAACCGATGGGCGGAGCGAGCTGTGACGTCACGGCTCGCTCCAACCATTTGACATTCTCAGTTGTCAAATACTACATAGCATTACATAGCAACTCCCCCAATGCTATTCGTGAACTCCCGATTTGGAGCTGGGGTTCCCCCTTAAAATTCCTACCAGACCTAAAGGGCCTGGTATGGATTTTGGGGAGAACCCTACGCACTTTTTTTTGTTTTTACTTAGGGGGTCCCTCCTAACATTTCTACCAGACCTAAAGGGTCTGGTATGACTTGGGGGAAAACCCCACGCTTTTTTTTCTTTTCCTCTTCAGCAGACTGAAAAAAAGTATATTTTTTTTTGTTTCCATATGTCATTTTGCTGCAATGAACGAAACGAAAATGAAACAAAAGTTCGACCAGAATACCGCTAACAAATCCAGACCCGAATCCCAAAAAACGAAATAACGCAAATTCGGAATCAAAACGAAACGGAACAATTTTTTTGCTGGTGCACAGGTCTAGAAAACAGCAGAAGTATAAGCTCTTTCACAAACAGGAAGCTGGCAAAAAGACAAAGTACCAGCTCCTTGCAGAGCTAGTGCTTAAATACCCCTGTAAATTAGAAACGACACGCCCAGCCTCAGGGTACACTGGAAGTCCTGCTCTGGAATCTGTTACTATTATCAGCCGTACTTGCTTGGACCCTGTTAGATCCATTAGTTGAGGATCTCCTGGAAGTCCTGGCTGGGATTCTCAGAGGAGAACGGTAAATCCTGACAGGTATTCTGAGCTTACCATAACACCCTGCCATTCCCCACATATATATATATATATATAAAAAAACAGGACTATTAAGACTAGAAGGAGGAATTCCCTTACTTCTCTTATTTCCCAGATATCAACTTCTCTCTCAATTTCCTTCTCTATATCAAATCCTGAAGTTCTGTAGAGAATATGAACTCTATCCATGGTTTCCAAACCCCTGCAAATTCTCTATCTCGATCTTGTAGGCTTAATGTAAGTTCCTACATTCTCATAATGTGGTTCAATTCAGATACCCATTGTCGGATTTGTGGTAAAGATGTAGACTTCCAGTATCTGGGTATCAGTGCTGTAGCTGTATGTAGCAAATATCAAAAGAGGGACTTCCTTACCTTTTTTACAGGAATATTGATCATAAAGCCACTTCCGGTATGTCTGGCCATTTTTCTCCCTTTAGGTCGATTCCCTATCTTAAATACAGTTTCCCAAAGGGGCCTAATCAAATCACATGCCCACCATATATGTAGCATATTGCCTTCTTTACATCCACATCTCCTACATTCTTTAGGTATCTGTTGGCTCTATCTATGTAACATTGCCGGGCATCTATATCACCCAGTTATAATTTTACAATTCTGCTCTTGTATTTGGCTTGAATTAATCATTTTAAAGGTTAGATCAAAAGCTCTATCCCATTCATCTAGTGAGATAGGATGTCCCAATTCCCATTCCCATAGTTTAGTATAATAGGGATAGTTAGAATATGCATGCCTCTGCAGTATTGGATATAAAAAGGATATTTTCACTGTACACACTTTCTTATTTATCCACCTCTCTTCCAGTGGTGTCAATTCATGCATTACGCTACCCCTCCTCATTCAGCGATAGAAAGAAGTGTTTCAACTGAAGATATGATAGCCACTTCCCTCCAGCATGGGACCCCATATCCCCAATTAACATTATGGAGGATAAATTCATCCTCTGTAAGAGCTTGCATAATTGGAGATGGTTTTGATTCATGCCATTTCAAGAACCAACTGCTCCTCCTTTGTGTCTACCCATTACCAAAGTTTCATACCGTAATCTCGTGGTATCTGGGGCCATATGTATTTGGTAATAGTCGACTTCAGCTTACGAAAGTATGACCTAGGCGGTTTAATCAGTACCGTTTGAAACAGATATAAAAATCATGGAAGAATATCCATTTTTGCCAGGGCAATCCTATCAAAAGTGCTTTTTAGAGGTCCAATACATTTTTGTTGCATATTTGTTAATAAAGTATATATCATTTAATTCAACTACGTCTTGTTCTTGTATTGCAATGTTCACCCCCAAGTATTGAATAGCCCGTTGCACCCATTTCAATGGGAAATGATCCTGCAGGAATGTCTTATCTCTTAGGTGTAATGATACATTCAGACATTCTGATTTTGAGACATTTGTCCGGAAATTACATAATTTCCCAAATAGCTCAATTTCTTTAGAAGCACTGGGAAGGAGATTTTAGGGTTTGTGATGTATAAAGGTGTGTAGAAGCAAGTCGGCGTCAAAAAGGCTCAATTCATGATTTCTATCTCCCACCCTCACACCCCATATATCCTTATTCATGCGTGTGGCATTAGCCAAATGTTCCATTGCCAGGATATATAAGAGGGGTAACAGTGGGCATCCCTGTCGGGTCTCATTAGTAATATGTACAGATGTCCATTCACTCGTATCTTGGCAGTAGGGGCTGTATATAACGCCATTATCTGTCATATTAAAAGGGGAGGTAACCCTATCTGTTCCAGGGATGCTTTAAGAAATCTCCAATCAAGGCGGTCAAATGCCTTTTCCCCATCGTTAGTCAATAGCACATAGGGATCTTACGTGCTTTGGCCCATTGAAGCAATGACAAGGTATTGTCATTGATGGTATTGTCTCGTCCCTGACGACCTGGCACAAGGCCCTTCTTGATCTAGGTGTATTAGCAATGAAATATGTGGTAGCAGTCTAAGAGCTAATAATTTGGAGTATAAGTCTACAGTTATTAAAGAAATTGGTCTATAACTAGAACATTGTATGGGATCTTTTTGTTCTTTAAGTATAAGAAATATATGAGCCTCCTGCGTTTGTTTTGTAAATGTACTCCCATCTGATATAGAATTGTATAGTGTGCTCAGGATCTGAGCCATTTCCTCACTAAATTCTTTATAGAAGGAGCTCAAGTTCCCATACGGGCCCGGACTTTTTCCCAAAGGGAGTAATGATATTACATCCATTATTTATTTTGTTGTAAATGTTACGCTTAATGAGTCAGCTTTGAGCAAGCTCAAAATGAGTGATGCACTAGTTTATAATACACTAGTATATCGTTGAATCTATAAGATTGGTAAGGCTGTCCTCCTTCTACTGTATATTCCTGAAGATGCATACTTCCCCTCTTATTCCCTTGTGCTGTTAACTTGTTGTTGATATTATACAATGCAGTGTAGTATTGATAGGAGGCTGCTATTAACTCTGATGAATTAACTATCCCTTGAGTTTGAGATTGAACTTTCGCAAAATATGTTATATTTGTTTGTCTTTTATTGATTTTGCAGTGCCTTGTACATGTATTCTCATACTTGTAAAAAAATCGAGAGGAACAATTGTAGCTTTGGTATGATACATCCAACAATTTATGTAGAGCATTCTTTTTTTGTTGCAAAGCTAAGAAAATATCTGGATCCTGAACTCCCTTATGTTGAATCTCCAATTTGTGTTTTTCTGCTAATAAAGACTTGATGGACTGTTCCCTCTTTTTTTTTTGTATTCCAAGGGTTATAAAAACCCCTCGTAGTACACATTTTAGGGTCTCCCACTTTACTGGGGAATCAGTATTATCATTTACATGGTCTTCCGTAAAAAAAAAATTATAGTCCTATTTACCTCAGTTCGCACAGCACAATCTTGCAATAGGCTGTCATTCAGTCTCCTCAAGGATACGTAGCAAAAAACAGAAAGCTGGGGTTTTGTGGGCAACCGACTGACAACTTTCAGACCAAACGTTTTTTAGAAAAAATATAAGCTTTTTAGCGGCCCTCGCAGGCTGCACACTGTTTGAGCCGGGCTGGACCACTGGGACGCACACAGACTTCAAGGACAACCTCCCTCTCCTTCTCCTGAAGAAGCGCCATTCAGCGCGAAACGTCACGTTGAGAAAACCAAGCTCCTCCAATATTATTCTGTCATGCCAATCATGTCTTTTGTCTAAAAATCATTTTTTGTCTACCATGTTAACCAATCATGTTTTATCTTATAATTTTCTGAGCATAATCTTGTGTATGAAGAACTAAATAATTGTGGAGTGAGCCTATAGGGAAATCATGTTGTCAATTTTATGAAATTATTTTCACCTTTTTTAAATTAATTATATCAAATAAACTTATATTTTTTCTAAAAAATGTTTGGTCTGAAAGTTGTCAGTCGGTTGCCCACAAAACCCCAGCTTTCTGTTTTTTGCTACACTATTCTCCAGGGGTGCGGCATCCTGTGCCTAGATCCAGATCATTCTATTTAAAATCAATCCTCAAGGATACGGTTTTGATGGTCCCTGTTATCTGAACTGAGAAAAAAATAGGGAAATGATCTGACCAGATCCGTGTCCCAATATTCACTTTAGGAGACCAGCTCAGCATGAAGTGGGAGATCCAAAAAAAGGTTTATTCTGCTATAAGTTAGATGAGTTAATGAGTGACATGTATAGTCTTTAGCTGTTGGATTCAGAGCCCACCATACATCCACCAATTGTAGATTATATGGCCTCTTTTTTAATGTATTTATTTGGGGCCAGGATATGTCATGGAATCCAGTGGATGTGTCTATGTTTGGGTCCAATGTTAGATTAAAGTTTTCTCCTAGAACTATCACCCCTTCTGCAATCTCTTCTAAGCTAGTGAGTATTACATTACGCCTCTGAGCCTGATTGGGTGCATATACATTAACTAACATGAACAATTTATTGTTTAATCTACATTTTAATATGATAAATCTACCTTCCACCAGCTGGTTCTTCTTGCAATTTCATAAAATGTATATTTTAATGTATACCTATTGCAACCCCTCTAGATTTATTCAAAGGGTAATTACTTATTGACCAATATAGATATTGCCTTGTATTTAAGTTGGGTATCCTTAGACCATTGAAATGAGTCTCCTGTAGAAACTTGGGTCTGCTGTTTATGCATGTCATACAGAACCTGAGTTCTTTTTTGTGGGATGTTAAGGCCCCTCACATTGAGGGAGACTAACAGGCTTACCTGACCCTCAGTTCCAGTGCCGCTCGGAGCGCCGTCGGAGATCTGTGACGTCAGCCGTGACATCACGGGACTCCTTCACTGTTTTCAGCAATAAACCCTCACTTCCACTCAGGATTAATTACTACCTGCTTTTTGTGTTACTCAAAGACTGCATAAATACTGTGCACTAGTGTTATCAACGCCTCACTACTATCTCTGCAGCTGTGATCCACACCCAGGTAGACTAGTAGGGCCTGAGCGTTACAGGTTGCTCGAACCACTTTCCTTGAGGGAAAAGATTATGGATCCAGCAGAAATGGTCACGCACATGGGTGCATTCAATCAGAGATTGGACGCTCTCTCACAATTGCTAACAGAAGTACAGTCAGAGAACAGAGAACTCAGAAGCCAGGTTACAGAACATACCACAAGACGAATTGAAGCTCATGATGTCCCTGAGCAAAAAATCAATCCGCCAGACACGTTTTCTGGAGATAGGATGCATTATCGAGAATTTATTAACGCATGTAAACTGTTTTTTGATATGAAACCGCAAACGTATTCATCGGATAAAGTGAAAGTATGCACAACAATCTCTTATTTGAGAGACGAGCCCCGTGCATGGGCTAATACATTCCCTGAAAAAGAAGACCCTATACTAAATTCCTTCCCAGCATTTTGTAGCGCCATGGCACTCTTGTATGACGATCCTAGCAAACAGATCTCTGCGGAGTCGGCTCTACGTGCCTTAAAACAGGGCAAACGCCCAGTAGAAGACTACATTGCGGAATTTAAGCGATGGTCCACGGAATCAGAGTGGGGTTGGGGTTGACTGGGGTTGTCGGAGACACTCAAGGATGAATTAGCCCGCACCGAGATGCCTGCCACATTAGACTCTCTCATTCGCCTCAGCATTTCCATAGACAGGAGACTAAGAGAACGACGGGCAGAAAGAACCTCAGGAGCCACCTATGCTCCCTCCAGGAGCCTACTGCCTCCATCAGAAGAACCCATGGAGTCGACTGCTGTGAATTTTTTTTTGGACACCGAGAGCCACACTAAGACCCTACCTGCGCACAGGCCCTCTGGGGCAATGGTGTTTGTGCAGCTGTGTGCCTCTCTGCCCCGGAGATCTTTGCAGCTTTCCTCGAATCTGTTTGGGGTTCCTGATTAGCTGGGGGGATAGTCCTATGCCTTGAGGGAGAGGGGGGGAGTCACGGGAGGTGAGGGTTGTCGGGGACGCTGGGGGGACACCTTCCAGTTAACCTTACATAGAATGTTCCCACAGTGCTCACCACTCTGCTGGCGTTGCCAGACACAAGACGGTACGATACTACATGTGTTCTGGTCTTGCCCTCTACTCAGGGATTTCTGGGATAGGGTGGCGGAGGTCTGCACCACACTGACAGGGGTTGTTTTGGGGTCTGATCCAGCTGAATATCTTCTGCACCTGGCACCCATGCCCTTACGCCGATATAGGAAACCCCTCCTGGTGCACTTACTTAGTGCGGCGAAGGCGTGTATCCCACTATACTGGAAGCGCTCGGTTGCGCCACCAATCTCAATGTGGCTGGCGAAGGTAGGAGAGATCTACAGAATGGAGGACCTCCTGGCCTCAGCTAGCCACAGAGAGACGCAGTTTAATCGCACATGGTTCTACTGGATGGATTTCACTACTACACAGGAATACGCTGCCTTGTTAGGGGAGATGTGAAAAATAACATGGAGAGCGGGTGGCGCCTTTGAGGTGGAGATGTAGACATGAGGGGCTCCATTTATTCACTCACTTGCAGTTTCCCAGCTGATGGGAGGCTCGCGGGCAATTGACGGGAAACGTGGCGAAGGAGGCGAGCAGGACCCGATAAAGCCTCGTGAGGCATTGTCTGTCTCCCTTTCTATACTACTTTTTTTCTATCTTTCTTCTATCTTCAGTCTTCTCCTTTCTTCTCCCCCCCCCCCTACCTTTTTGCCGCTATTTACCTCATGTACCCATTACTGTGCATATGGTATTGATGTATTGCTATAAGAAAAGACCTGGTCTGCCTCAGATGAACCATGTAGGCTCATGCCGACGCCAGATTTCGGTTGCAGTATAATAAGTATACCCTATGCTACATAGCGGTGGAAGTGGATTTCCTTGACTGATGTATGAGTACACTTTGTACTACTGTTGCTTTCTTACTGTTTTGTTATAACTTGCATAAAACTATAAATAAAGAATTTATTTAAAAAAAAGAAGAACCCATGGAGATTCGAACCATCCGGGTCCCCCTCTCCCGGGCGGAAAGAATGCGGAGAAGAACCCTCCAATTATGCATGTACTGTGGGGCTGCATCCCATTCCGCTGATGACTGCCCTCTCCTGAAAAGGAAGAAACCCGGTGAGTCCACTTACGTGCACAAATTAATCAGTTCAAATCCCATGGAGACTAATTATCTCAAAATGTATTTATCCCTACAGTGGGACCAAACCAGGATCGTCCTTGAGGCAATGATCGACACGTGGCCTGCAGGAATTTCATTGCTTCCCATATTGTAGACTCCAATAAAATACCCGTATTCACAAAAGCAACCCCAGTCACCGTGAGAGTAATTGATGGGAGCACCTTACATTCTGGTCCTATTACTTCACAGACCCAACCGTTACTTATGGTCTCCAACTCCTCCCACATCGAATACATTTGCTTTAATGTCCTTCCTTCTCCTCATTTTCCAGTTATTTTGGGCCTCCCCTGGCTCCAAACACACAAACCCTCCATTGGGTGGGACGACCTGACAGTTCAATTCAACTCTCGTTTTTGCCGGGAAACCTGTTTTAAAGAAACTACACTTTTCCACTCCACACCTTCCAGCGCAGCTGAAGACCTCCTTGTGCCTGAGCCTTACAGAGAATTTGCGGACGTGTTCTGTAAGAAAAACGCTGACACCCTTCCACCACATAGGATTGCCCCATTGACCTCTTACCCTCAAACAAGATACCCTTTGGGCGCATATACCCCTTATCCCAGGTCGAATTGGAGCACCTCAAAACCTACTTAGACGAGAATCTTAAGAAAGGCTTCATCAGGCCATCTACCTCACCCGCTGCAGCGGGCATGTTTTTTGTCAGGAATAAAGATCAGAGTTTACGGCCCATTATAGACTATAGAGACTTAAATAAAATCACGGTCAAGAACAGATATCCGCTTCCGCTCATACCAGAGCTTCTTGAACTGTTGCAGACAGCAAAGATCTTCACAAAACTTGACTTAAAGGGGGCTTACAACCTCATACGCATCAGAAACGGCGATGAATGGAAGACAGCTTTCCGCACTCGCTACGGGCTATACGAGTATCTCGTCATGCCTTTTGGTCTTTGTAACGCGCCTGCGACTTTTCAGTTTTTTGTTAACGAGATTTTTCGGGACCTACTGGACATTTGCATTGTCATCTACTTAGATGACATACTCGTATTCTCAGACAACTTATCAGACCACAGGAAGCACGTCCGTTGGGTTCTCTCCAGGTTAAGGATACATAGGCTCTATGCCAAATTGGAAAAGTGTACCTTCAAGACCAGCTCCATCTCCTTCTTGGGGTATATTATATCCGAGAGGGGCATCCAGATGGATCCCGGCAAAATCGATTGCGTTCAGAAATGGCCTAGGCCTCTAACCCGTAAAGCTTTACAGAGATTCCTCGGCTTTGCGAACTTCTACCGCAAGTTTATAAGAAATTACTCATGGACCACTCAAGCCCAAGAGGCTTTTGACAAATTAAAAATGCAATTCACCACGGCTCCCATTCTTCAATTACCGGACTCAAGGCTACAATACATCCTAGAGGTCGATGCATGCCATTTGGCAGTTGGGGCGATTCTCTCTCAAAAACCATCCTTGGACGCTCCACTTCATCCGGTGGCCTTTTACTCATGCTCTTTAACACCTGCTGAAGTAAACTATCCAGTAGGAGAGAAGGAGCTACTGGCCATAAAAGCCGCATTGGAGACACCTACTGGAGGGTACCACGTTACCCATCATTATATATTCAGATCATCAGAATCTCCAATACATCCAAAGGAGCAAAACGCTCTCCTCACGTCAGATAAGATGGGCCCTTTTCTTCAATTGGTTTACTTTATCATAACCTACAGACCGGGAGGCAGAAATATGGGAAGGCGGATTCATTGTCCCGGATTTAAGATCGCCTTTATCCTGCACATCACGAGTCCCTCATAATCCCTGAGGAAAAGGTAATCAACGCCACCTTCCTCCTAAAAGAAGAACTACAGAGGGCTTTAGCCGCTGAACCTCCATCGGAAGAGATGGAGGTGGATGGTGAGGGCTTCTGTTACAAAGGAAACAACCTCTACATTCCTCCTACTCTCCGTTTTGAAATCCTGAAGCTCGCCCACGATGCTCCCCTGGCAGGACATCCGGACATCTCCAGAACCCTGGATCTCCTCCGCCGTCACTTCTGGTGGCCAGAGATGGAAAAAAACGTGCGTCAATATGTGTCTACCTGTGACGTTTGCACAAGGTCCAAACATGAGTCCCGGCCACCCTTCGGCCTTCTCACCAGCTTACCCATACCTGGGAGACCCTGGGAAGCAGTCTCACTGGACTTTATTGTCGAGCTGCCGCCCTTGGGGGGCTGTAACACCATTCTCGTCACAGTCGACCTCTTCACTAAAATGGCCCACTTCGTTCCTCTTTCCAGCTTACCGACCTCAAAGACCACAGCGGAGGTCCTCATGGACCATGTGTTCAAGCTACACGGTCTCCCATCCCGCATGATATCCGACAGGGGATCCCAGTTCATCTCCAAATTCTGGAGAGCTCTTTGTCTGAGGCTTGGGATTGACCACAGACTATCGTCTGCTTACCACCCCCAAACAAACGGGCAGACTGAACGTGTGAACCGATGTCTCGAGCAATACTTGCGCTGCTATTGTACTCACCTACAAGATGATTGGCACGGATTGCTCGCATTGGCTGAATTCTCATACAATAACAGCGCCAGTGCCTCCACGGGGCACACTCCCTTCTACTGCAACTATGGGTACCATCCCTCATTCATCCCCCTAGGGATGCCGTCTAACAAGCCAGCCACTGAGGACTACGTCAAACGATTACATGATCTTTTGCCCCTCCTGCGGGCCAATATAGCGAAAGCCCAGGCTAAGCAGAAACGGTATTATGACCTCCGCCGGAGGGAACCTCCTCAGTATCAGGCGGGGGACCTGGTTTGCTGGTTTGGCTCTCTACAAAGCACCTCCGACTACAGACTCCTTCCCGCAAGTTCAGTGGACTGTTTATTGGTCCTTTCCCCATCCTTTCTGTGGTTAACCAGGCGGCGGTCAAGTTGACGCTTCCGCCAACACTCTGCATTCATCCGACGTTCCATGTCTCCCTGCTGAAACCCTACAAGGCCAATACCTTCCCAGGACGCAGCCCTACTCCTCTACCTCCGGTGATGGTGGATGGGCATGAGGAGTATGAAGTGGGACAGATTCTGGATTCCAGGCGGTTCAGAGGGGCACTCCAATATCTGATCCGGTGGAGGAACTATGGTCCTCAGGATGACTCCTGGGAACCAGCCTCTGAGGTTCATGCCCCTCGCCTTGTACGGCAGTTCCACGACCTCCATCCTGGGCAGCCGGGTCCTCGGACCCCCGGAGGGGGGGATCCTTTAACAGGCTTACCTGACCCTCGGTTCCAGCGCCGCTCCGAGCGCCGTCGGAGATCTGTGACGTCAGCCGTGACGTCACGGGACTCCTCCCCCTTTCCCTAGTTAAGGCCGGCGGTTTCACTTGTCTGGCGTTCGAGCAAGTGAGTAGACGCCAGGCAAGTTCCCCGCCTGTCTGCCACGAACCCCACTGCTATTTGGGCCAGACAGAGCCCCATCCCCCCTGCCATCCGAGCCCTGCATACCCAGGCCTCCTCCAGTCATTGGGAAACACTGCTTCCTCCTCAACCATCACTGCACCCTGCACTGAGATCGAATTACCTGAGCTGGGCTGTAATTCCCCTGAGACTCCACCGGCGGCCACCAACTCCACTCCTGCAAATCCTCTCCACAAAACAGCAAGTACTTTTGATAGACTGAATGGAAGATTGAGTGTTCTGCGCTATGGAACAGACCAAACAGGGGAAAGATCCCAGAGAATAAGGGTTAACCACAAGCTGCTGGAACTAAGGCTGAATGAGCCTCACAGATTGGTTTTAAAATAGTAAGCGCTATGGGTCTCCTAGTGTATGGTGGAAAAACAATAATAAATTATTGGTAAATAATATACAGATGTGTATAAAATATAAATAAATAAATATATATCTCTAGGTAGACAAAGTGACCATCCTTTTGTGAACAATAAAGCAAATATGAAATGATGTGTAAATGAAATGAACAAAAAATGAACAAAAAATGGATAAATAAATAATTATGTCAGCAATTAATAAAATGTCTATATAAGTTGATAAAAAATATATTAAAAAATATATTTAGATAAATGTGAATAAATATATTTACATACTAAACTGTGTGTTCGTGATTTTATCCGTGTGTTAGTATACACATATCTGCACCTATCGTCATCTATGGTACACTAGTAAAAGTGCAGTAATGTGTTGTGAGCGTGTCCTAAACTATAAAAACAAATGGACAATCAGTCCTAAAAAAGTTAGATAATGTCCAGAGGTATTTCAGTCTTAAAAAAACTGTGCATGTGTCCTAAAGGCGGGCCTGGTGTTTAGGACACATCCACAGTCTAAGTAATACTGGCTTCATAGCGGACTAGCCAGGTTTGCGGCTTTTTATGATATATGTCATATGCAAATGACTTAATAAAGTTTGAAAAAAAATTTTGAATGCACTATGAGCCCCGGGGCTGCTCTCTCTCTCTCCTTTAATTTTTCCTGGATCCAAAACACCCATGCTCGGAGAAACTAAAAATTAGGACACGCTCCCGGAAGCAATCCAAGGGCACCTTACTGCGACTAGGGCGGCTTCCATTACCGTGATACCGACATCTCTTTTGGGACCAGGACTGAAAGTGCACTGCAAGATCCCACGGAAGGACGGAGTGAAGGTCATCCCCTTTCGGCTACTACGGTGAAAGAGAAAGCTGACCCCTTCCCGGCATCTGGTGAGTGCAAGCCCTACGGGGATCCATTGTCTCTCCGATACATCACCCCCCAGGATACGATCATTTTGGATCCATTCATCCGAGTCTTGGGGGGTGATTTACTAACCTAAACACACACACACACCAGGTGTGTGTGATTTCCACACAGCAAAACGTATTTATCAACCAAAAAGTCTCTAAAAGCATATTTCCACTAATGCCATATATGGAAAAATCATGCACATGATGCATATATAATGCTGCTTCACAGTTTAGACAAAAATGGTTAGCTCATGCATTTACATTCCTTGCATTCATCAACGCAAGCAACACAACATAGAGCTAATTTACCCAACATCACCTTGGAATTCCTTCAGGGCTTTGCACAACACACCTGCTGGGTGTGTACACATTACAAGGGTGTTTAGATTCCACCCATAGATCATGCTGGGAGGGAACACACTGCAGAGGTGTATACACGTTCGTGGTGTGTTTATAAGGTTAGTAAATCAACCCCTTGGTCTTTTTAAGACTGAAATACCTCTGGACATTATCTAACTTTTTTAGGACTGATTGTCCATTTGTTTTATAGTTTAGGACATGCTCACAACACATTACTGCACTTTTACTAGTGAACCATAGATGACGATAGGTGCAGATATGTGTATACTAACACACGGATAAAATCACGAACACACGGTTTAGTATGTAAATATATTTATTCACATTTATCTAAACATTTTTTTATATATTTTTTATCAACTTATATAGACATTTTATTCATTGCTGACATAATTATTTATTTATCCATGTTTTGTTCATTTTGTGTTCATTTCATTCTAACCCCTTGGTCTTTTTAAGACTGAAATACCTCTGGACATTATCTAACTTTTTTAGGACTGATTGTCCATTTGTTTTATAGTTTAGGACATGCTCACAACACATTACTGCACTTTTACTAGTGAACCATAGATGACGATAGGTGCAGATATGTGTATACTAACACACGGATAAAATCACGAACACACGGTTTGGAACCACGCAGTGGCACCGCAGCCATGCCCCCCATGTGCGATCGCCAGCACCCAAACCTGTGACACATTAGTGCCTGCGTTCTGGTCCAGTGAAATCTGCACAAAATAGTGCTTGCAGCATTTTTGCTGATCGCACTGAACCGGAACGCATGCACTAATGTGTCACAGGTTTGGGTGCCGGCAATCGCACTGCGGGTGGGGGGCATGGCTGCGGTGTCATTGAGTTCAATGCACCACCACGCCCCCTCCTGCCCCAAAACAAAGTGAGCCAGTTGGGTTTCGTTCCAGTGCATTCCAGAGGCCGAACATACTGCAACGCACTCTTTATGGCTGGACTGGGCCCTTAGGGCTTGTTCACACAAATTACGATGCGTTCCAGAGCGGTAGCTGCTGGAACGCACCGTAATCGCTCACAAAACTTCCCCCTGCCTTCTGGGGTGGGAGGGGGTGTGGTGGTGCATTGAAGTCAATTGCACTGCAGCCATGCCCCCCGGCCACAGTGAGATCGTGGCACCTGAATGCGTAACATATTAGTGCCTGCGTTCCAGTCCATTGCAATCTGCACAAAATAGCAGCATTTTTGCAGAGTGCACTGGACCGGAACACATGCCGTTTGACACACGTTTGGGTGCCGGAGATCACAATGCGGGCGGGGGGTGTGGCTGCAGTGCCATTGAGTTCAATGCACTACCACACCCCTCCCGCCCCAAAACAAAGTGAGCCGGCCGGGCTGCGTTCCAGAGGCTAAACGCACTGGAACGCACTCCTTATGCTGGGACTGGGCCCGTAGGGCTTGTTCACACCAATTACGGTGCTTTCCATAGCGGTAGCTGCTGGAACGCACCACAATCGCTCACAAATCTTCCCCCTGTGTTCTGGGGTGGGAGGGGGCCTGGTGGTGCATTGAAGTCAATGGCACTGCAGCCACGTCCCCCCTCTCGTAGTGCGATCAAGTGCATGGCAAAACATTGCCCGCGTTCTGTTCCACTGCAAAAAAAGCTGCTTGCTCTATTTTTTGTGTTTGCAGTGGAATGGAACGCAGGCAATGTTTTGCCACGCACTGCGGCAAGGGGGGGGCAAAGCAGTGCCATTGAATTCAATGCATTTCCTGTCTCTGCAAGCGAGGCTGTAAGAACTGGCGGAAATAGTTCCGCCAGCACCAGAGGGAAAAGCCGCGCTAGAGGACCCGCTGCATGGCTTCTCCCTCACTCTGACAGCTGCAGGAAGGGGGAGGGGGTTCCGGTGCGGAGGCTGCGGGGGAATTGCCAGAGCGGCGGCGCCCCATTCTCCCCGTCGAGAAATCACTGCTCCCAGGGGCGGACTGACCAGTGTCAGGTTAGTTGAAGCTGCAGAGGCGAGGTAGGCAGCCGCGAGGCCCTCGTGAGCGCGAGGCCTTAGGCGACCGCCTAACTCGCCTAATTAGAGAGCCGCCTCTGACTGTCACATAACATAGACTGCATGTTAATGGGACTGTGGAGAGTGATTATTCTCATTTGCACCTAGACTGTTGCTCAACTGTTGCCACAAACAAATCAAGCACTGTTTTCAGCAATAAACCCTCACTTCCACTCAGGATTAATTACTACCTGCTTTTTGTGTTACTCAAAGACTGCATAAATACTGTGCACTAGTGTTATCAACGCCTCACTACTATCTCTGCAGCTGTGATCCACACCCAGGTAGACTAGTAGGGCCTGAGCGTTACAGAGACAAAATGAATGTGTTTCATCTAGCCCCAGACAATCTCTTTCCCTTCCAGATTGCCCCCTCTGGTCCAAGGAAACAAAACAAAAACAACAACAACAACAAAAACAGAAAAAAAAACTAAGGGGAAAGCAGGGAAGAATATTCTACCCATAACTATCCCTTCTAAGTCTCTAGGACTCTACCTATTGGGGGTAAGGCCTACCGATATTTCAGAGTCTATCCCATTCGGGGGACATATATTGCCCTACTATCTATTTCCCATCTCTCAATTGTTATTTCCTCCATATTTAATAGGGTCCATATTATTATCAGGGCTTCTCTATACCTAGAATATTTACTCATACTTTTACCTACCATACTTCTACTTATCAATCTTTTATTTTTATCCTTATATCCAATACATAGGCATCTCTCTTACTGATCATGTAGTTACTCTTCCAAATACTAATACATTGCTCCTACTTTTATATGTCCATTCATTCATACTCTTCTCTTCCCATCCCTCTTCCACTCCACCTCATTCAGTCTCCATCATTTATTTCCCCCCTTTCTTCCCTGGAAACAAACCCATCCATCTTTATCATAAGACCATCTTGTCTTGAATTGTATTTTAATGTCTTCCTTATATTTTAAAGCGCTGCGCAAACTGTTGGCGCTATACTGTATAACTATGTAATAATAATAATAATACTACCTTCTAGCCCTCATTACATTAACACAATTCATCCTTTTATACAATTATATTTTACCTTCTGGTATACCAAAATATCTTTCTCTTTTTCCCCCTTACTTCCACATACGTTCTCTCCCCATACCCTCATTAATTTAGATACCCAAAAACCTTGTTTATAAGATCCATAATTTGTATAGCATTTCCTTGCATGCATTGTATCGTTCCATTGCATTTTCCCATTTACCTCCACCTGCTCTTATATATATATTTACATATTTATAAATCAGTGTTATGAATGTCAAACAAAACAACAAAAGAAGAAAAAAAAATGGGTCCCCTCCGTGACATACCACAGCATGTGGCCACCCACCAGCTATGCCCACTCACATTTACAACCCCAACTCAATCAGGGTCACCTCCACCCCAGGTCTACCAGTCCCTGTGGCATCTAGGCACCAAGGTACTCTCTACACAGACAGCACCATCATTCCACCCAACTACCCACCCATTGGGGGATTAGAGAGTCTCAGGGGTCTTTCCTAGCCTCCCCACCTCACTCCCTCCTCTTCCCTCTTCCCTATTCTGTATATCCCTTCCACAAGTGCTCCACAATATTTGCTTTGTTCCTTAACTTTCCCCTCTTCTATCGATCATCCTACCAACTTTTTTAACCAAGCACCACCCTTCTCTGCCTCTCTCAGTCGGACCACAGAGAGCAGCACAATGATGTCCAAGACAATAAGAGGAAGTTTTAACTACATTTAGAACCACTGTCCACAGTGTGTTTTATGCTAATAACTGCACATTGTTAGTACACAAGTAGTATATGAATTATTTCCTTACCCCAGATGCATTCATCTCTTTACAATCGTTTATATAACAAACCATGTTGAAAGCCATTACCCTGCCAGGGTGGTTGAGATTCACATGAATAGGTTATATCTGTTGTTACACCGCTGGCAGTATTTTTGTTCCAACCCAAATCTGAATGTTATTATGAAGAATGATACAGATGAAATCTTGTGAAATAAAAGTGAATACATAAAAATTATCGTAAGCATTAACAACATTCAGTTATCAGGACACAACATGTTTGAGTCAAGCAGCTCATATTAAAATGCATAAATACTAGTATCTGCAAGGTCTCAAAAGGCTTCTAATTAAGCCCTGTAATAAAACTGCCTTGCCTAAATCCTCTAGCAGAGTCCTCAACAAGTTGTAATGCATCTTAATTGTTGTGAGTTGTCATAAGACCATTTAGAGGCAGTACCCATCTACAAGCCTAGCATTATTTTACCTGAGACTGCACTTTCATACAGCTCATCCCACAAACTGTATTCATATTCCATAGCTGGAATGCAAGGGAGTAATGTTCATATGAAACAGTTACACATCAATTACCCCTATTCTCTCTATGCCCCTTTTAATATTACTGATATCAAAATCTATTCTAATTTTATTCATTCTACTTCCACATTTATATCTTCTATTCTAGGTAAGTATTTGTACTATTATCCCTTTCTCACTTCCTTGATAAACTTGCTCCTTTCGACCCTTTATAGCTCACTGTAAGCCCACCTCTGTCCATAATTTTATTCCCCCATCAGCTTCTAAAAACCTGTCAATATTGATCGCTAAATCCTTACAACGTGTACTTTAATTTTTCACTTATGTCCCTTGGCTACAAATTAAATTTCATCTTTTCATCTTTTCCCATTCCCTCTCAGGTCATCCCCAGCTATTTGCTATAGTCCTTAATTGACCAGAGACCATTTTTCCCGTCCTGGGGTCTGAGCTATCACTGGTGCTGGGGTATCTGACCAAGAATCATTCTCTACAGGTGGCAAACCCAAGGTTTCCACCAGTCCATTTACTTCCTCTGGTGCTCTCAGCGTGTAAGAATGTCCATTTTTCCTGATCCTAAGATTAAATGGATACCCCCACTGGTATGGTATACCTGCTCCTGCCAATGCACGAGTCAATGAT
The DNA here is from genome assembly GCF_000935625.1 of Nanorana parkeri. Lineage (NCBI taxonomy): Eukaryota > Metazoa > Chordata > Amphibia > Anura > Dicroglossidae > Nanorana > Nanorana parkeri. Next base: position 143,329 of record NW_017308295.1, on the reverse strand, counting down.
CGTAAAGCTCTTCGTTTAGCCAATGTTTTACCAGACAGGTCACCACAAGCACCTTTTTACCTACTTTTTATACCACCAAGCACCCCACTTACATATTGACCACATGTTTGTCAAATGCAAACCCCCAGTGACTATGCACAATTACTTATGTTTAGAAAGCCAAAAATATAGGCACAATGTGTTTTAGCTGATAAACAGTCAAATACAATTACACTTATATTTTAACCAACATTTTAATATTTTTATAAGGTAACTCGTTCTTCAGGATGTGGATTCTGGTGAAAAAGAAAACGGTAGAATTTAGAGAAGAAATGTAAGTTTTCAGGGAACATATTTTATATCTAAATACTTCTGCAAACAATGACATCTCTACCTTAAAAAAAAAAGAAAAAAATATCTTAGGCTTAAAGGATGGATTAAGGTACTCAAGTATTTTGCATGTGAACAAGATAAAAACCTTCTAATTACTTTTGGCATAGTGCAAGAGCAGTACCAGGTTTTTTAATCAATACAAAATGGGAGCATGATAAGGATTATGACATATGACGTAGCATCCCGCAGTGAATGGTTGGTATGGCAAGATTGTGTCTAACAGTGGGAATAGCTTAAAGGGGGATTAATAAACAGAACCTGAGCCTATTCGCTGTATACACTGCACACATATGCCGCAGTTCTTGTACCCACAAAATACTAATAAAAGTACTGTGCCACATGTGGCAATCTCACAGACACATATACTGTAAATCTCAGGACAAATAATATTTTTTTTTAAATTCAACTCTTCCATTTCTGCACACAAAAAGTTATCACTTTGTCTGAGTCTACTTTAAACAAGGACTTCATTAAAAACAGCAATTATTTTGACAATGAACACTTTGGTCTGGACATAATGTATAGAGTGTAGTAATCAGGGAAGGGGTGCAAGGGGGAGCAGGCCACTGAGGACCCAGAAAGATTAGGACTGTGCTCCAAGGACTTGTGATCTTTTTCCTTCCTTCTTTCTCAGCAGTGACCAGAATAGATCTCAGTCTTCCCCAGCAATGACTTGTACAGATCTCAGTGATTCCAGCAGTGAATGGTATAAATCTCACTGTCCCCATCAGTGACCAATATAGATCTGTTTCCCCTGCAACATCAAGGGTGGTTCCATTGCTTCTCCATAGAGTGAAGCAACCCCAAGAGAGGAGGTGTGTTAGTGGCCAGTTCACCAGGTGAAAATAAAGGAAAAAAAGCCTAAAAAATAAAATGATGGATAAAAATAGTGCAAGAAAAAAATATATACAGAAAATATATTATAAGCACAGACAATATTAGCAACAAAAAATAAATGGGAACAATACCAAAAAGTACTTAGCAAAGCTTTCCTGGTCTTTGGGTTCAGATAGAGTCCAAGTCTGATTTGATGTATAAGAGTGACTGCATTCAAAGATGACTCTGCCTTCATGCATAATTTGATGATAGGTTTTTGTGGGCCTTCTGGGGGTTGTTACTGAGTGCAGGGTTGTGAGACAGGAGGGCTGAAGTGCTTTATTATATTTTAATGGGCCCTCCCACAATGTCAGTTTGCTAAATGAAGTCATATTTTTGTTTTACCACATTTACCATAAAAATCCATATATTATTGTGCAGCACGAAATTAAGATTTGATTGAAACTAAACTTAAAAGACACCTGAACCTCACAAGACAGGGATGTGTGGTATATACATGACCAATATTTTCTGATGCATTTGAATATATTCCTATTATTGATGTTGTACTCCCATGTCTGAAGTTACAAATTATGTGTTTGATTTTGGGAGTTGGCTGCATAAACATTGTACTTTCAGGTCATCTGACTCAGACTATGAAGGTAAATTGTCCCTAAATGGTTTTACGTCAATTATGATCTGATATAGCAGTTTTATGCATGCCAATTGACAAGGTATTAGTGTTCTGGCTTGCCAAACTCCACTACGTGCTATTATGATGGCTATTAAGAGGTTTCTCAGATCACCAGGGCTAAGCAAGATTTATGAACTTGCTAGAGTTTCTTTATCTGTTTGTTTTAGGCTGTGGAGATACATTCCATTAATCCACTTTTTATCACCATGGTCTACTCTGTGATACTGAGCTGTCTATTCGATCTGAGAACCTATTTACTGAATATTAATTTTGGTTATGACACCCCATTTCCCTAGACCTTATTACCATTGCGGAAGGTATTAGGGTGATCATATAAATAATAAATAAAATGTTCTCAATACGTACAACAAGTATTTTGCCTTGCTTTACAATTAAAAAGTAAAACGGTGGGTGTGAAAAGTAAAAATGACGAAATACCTTCCAAACAGTATGTTTGTCCCAAACAGTATGTCCCAACAACAGAACTTGGGAAAAAGAGACATGTGGAAAATAAATGAACATGACGCAGTGTATACAGCCTGCTGCAGTAAATGAGGCCCATTGCTACAATGGGCAAAATATTGGGGATAGCTTTAAAGAACTCATGGTAAACAAAAGACTGACCCTTGCAGTGGGGCTACACTGGTACTGCAATGGTTCAGTGCACATTTTGTCTAGGGGACACTCAAAAAACATTTTTACTTATCTGGTTCTAGGTCCTACCAACATCCCTTCGGGCTGTTAGACCGGTTCCTGCAGCTTCTTCTCCTCTTTGGTCTGGTGGTCTATGACCCCTGATGTCATCATGTCTTATACAGGTCCATTGACTTTCATTAGACATGAGGTCACTGAGGGACATTCCAACATCAGCAGTGGAGGGGGAGAAGAATTAGCACTGATTACCATGGGAGCCGGGATCAGGTAAGAACATCTTTATTTGAATCCCCTAAACAAAACAAGAACTTAACCTTTGCAGTGCAGGGTGTAGCACCACTGCAAGAGTAAGTGTTTTTCTTTGCCCAGAGTTATTCTATAAGTAGAGCCTAAACCTAATTATAGTATAAACTGTACACAGTCTAGACTCTTAGGGCAAGCCATCTTGCCCTAAGCGAAGTGACTCTTTAAATTTAGTTCTACTAGACTATAACCAGTCTATGCATATTAATAGTTCTGTGCACATTTGGTTTCTCCCTATGCCCAGTGATATTGTTTGCTCCTGTCTGCTGCTGACCTGGCGTAACCTCGTGTGACCTGGCAATAGAACGGGAACATCCAATAAAGCTGGGTTATGAATATTTCTGTTTCCCTAGCACATCAGTAGTGCATTGATTGCCAAGGATGCATGCTGGGGGCAGACATACAGTAAATATTAAGGGATGACTTTATGTCTCTCCTCCACCCGGGCTCCTGCCTGGGGGCGGTGTGTGCTAGTGTTCCTAACCTCCTAGGCCTGCTGTCTAAGGAGGCCACATGTGCTATGTTGAAAAGCCTGGATTTAAGCCTTAGCTTGCACTTCCTTGCTGGCGGTAGTTCCCAGAAGGAGTGGAGCTGATACTGGAAAAGAACACGGGAGTAACTTTGCCTGCTGGAGATGCATGAGAAGCTGAAATTTGTCTTGCCCAGGAAGTTTTGTGCTACATCTGCTTCACAGTCAAGTGTTCAAGAATCATATAATGCCTGCCTGGTTTAAAGGTCCTCATGCCTGTAGAGACAGTAAGTAGAGGCTAGAGTCTGGAGTTTGCACATGTCCTGAGTGTCTGTAGCCCCTAACCCTCTCTCCTATGAAAACTGCTGGATGAATACAATCTTTAAAATCTCTTAAGTGACTGGCAGCCCACTCTACATTCGCATCCCACAATAGGCTAAGGACTTACCCCTGAGGTGAAATATCAGCCCACCCTGTCTTTGGGGTCCCACACATGTTTCTGGGAGTCGGGGGATGCTACACTTTAAAAGAACAGTACACATGACAGTTCAGAGGGTTTGTTTGACCTGCCTTGCATTGTGCTTCTTTGAAATGTATGCATGTCCTATTATGGTACATTTATACTGCAGACAAAGCAGCTCAAACACAGACTTCTCTTGTCAAATGCTGCATTTTCCATTTGAACTTAGCTGCAGGCATTCAAATGGAAAAAACACCAATTGACAAGAACAATTGTCAATATGAGCACTTACTCTACTCAGAGGCCAGTATCATCAATCTGTGGCATGTTAAAGAGAACCATTCAGAAAAACATCTGCTCTCAACAGAATTATATCAGTTGCAAAACAAACATACACACAAAAACAATTATACCAACAACCATGTTTACTTTCTCAGTTTATGCTACTTAGTCTGCACACAAGGATATATGTTGCTATTTAATCAACAATTAACTGGTTATGTGTCAGTACAGGCAGTCCCCGGGTTACAAACAAGATAAGGACTGTAGGTTTGTTCTTAAGTTGAATTTGTATGTAAGTTGGAACAGGTAAAAAAATGTAAGTGTAACTCCAGCCAAAAAAAATGTTTTTTGTTGTTTTGGATAGCATTGGGAAGAGTTAACCCACTGCACAGTTTGTTTTGCTGTGTGTGCCCCTGTTTAGAAGATTTCCTCTCACTTTCTGTCCCTGTGACAATTGGATTTTAAAAATTTTGGGTTTAGCTTCAGTGGAGACACCTTTTTCCCCATGATAACTCTTACAGTGAATTTCCCTTCCCAGGGGTACATTTCCTCTCACTTCCTGTTGTCTCAAGGACAGGAAGTGAGATAAAATCTTTCTAATGAGGATACAGACAGCCGTAAAAGCCTCACAGTGACCAAGAAGAAGAGTTTGGCACCCATTGTCTGCACTTCTAACAAGAGCCAACTTCCTCTAATGTACATACAGCACTACGAACCAGACCCAAAAAGACGGGCACTCCTCGTCTGCACAAGCATAGTAGGATTAAAACTACCCCTGCTGTACAGTAATAGCCTCTGTTTGTAAGTAGGGGTTGTATGTAACTCGGGGACTGCCTATATTACCTATATTAAATAATATATGTAAAATATTTACATTTCTCTACATTGTCTCTCCTAGGTTAAGTGTTATATACACACCGCTGTTTATCAACAACAATATACAAAACTCTTAGAAAAGATAAAATACAGGAACCTGCACATAAAAATAAGTAAACAGTGACCACCTCACCTGCTGTATCCAGCAAAAAGATGTTTGATTTATTGATAAGACTATGAAAATACTTCTAAAACCTTAATTAGTTTATCTGAAACAAACCCATTTTTAATTTTTAAAGGGTGGGAAGATACTTCTAAGAAAACATTAAACTAGACTTTCACTTTAAATCCATGCCAAGAAATATACTTCCATCCTTCATGGTGAACTATCACATCAGCTAAATAACCCAAAACTGCCCTTACTCAAAAATCACTTCTTTCCTCATGATCCACACCATGATGAGTTGCTTTTCATTAAAGGCCAATTCACATGAAAGAATCACTTTGCTCAGTAGGCTTACATAATTACCCAGCTTACAGTTGTTTAAAAAAATAAAACAATGATTTTCATTCAGCAAATCATTATGGGCGCTTAGCAAATACAAGCAGGTGACATTGTCTCTTAGTTTTGCACAGTGCTCTCTGTTTCTCCAGCTCATATAGTGCATACACATATATTTAGAAAAAGGTGCACAAGCAGCAAGGATGACCGCAGCCTGGAGAGGATTGTCAGGAAAAGGCCATTGAAAAGTGTTGGGGACTTTCACAAGGAGTGGACTGAGGCTGGAGTCAGTGCATCAAGAGCCACCACACACAGACAGATCCTGGACCTGGGCTTCAAATGTCGTATTCCTCCTGTCAAGCCACTCCTGAACAACAAACAATGTTGTTGTTGGGGCTCAATTATCGAAATGCTTACTCCTGGGGTCTGGCTATCACAATGCAGATTGATGCCTTATTGGTCGTTACACTTGATATCACCTGCGGTGTGAAGAGACACAGATGGTCTTGTAAACCATGTAGGAAAGGCAGCTGAAGTCGGTGTACTGTTTACTGTTCAAGGTTATGCCCCTGGCATGGCGGCAGCCTAAGTGCTCACTCTGCCGAGCTCTTAAGGAAAAAAGTGAAGTCACTAATTTGTTTATTTCAGTGTTATGTTTTATTTTTTGTTTTTCTTTTATTACCTTTTGCTCATAGTTATGGGCATGTTGACCAAGTAAAAGTGTTCTGCTCCAAGCTAGTTGGGGCTAATATTGTCACACGACCTATGTCAGAAAATGTCCTTGCTCTGTCATGCAGCCTATTTTCAAAGTTAAACTTTAATCCAATATGTGCGCCGAAGCTCATATTACTAGTGGGTTCTGGCCAGAGTGCTATGATGCATATAGTAACGACTATCAATCCCAAAGCGGTTTTATCATCAGGTATGATTTTATTGTCTAGTGTCTTCTCTCACCTGGTATGCAATCTAACATGAGAGTGGTTCCCTGGAATATCAATGGTTTACGCTCCCCGGCAAAACGTATGCTGGTTCTCCGCCACCTAAAAAAAATGAAATCAGATATAGTGTTTTTACAGGAAACGCACCTGCCCCTGAAGGATATCGAAAGACTGCACAAATTATGGGTGGGCGAGGTCATAAGTTCTCCAGCAGTGGGCAGGAGTAGCGATACTATTAAAAAAATCCCTTAAATACAAGGTAGAGCATGTAGAAGAGGGTAGTAGATTGCTGGTTAAGATCAGGGTGAACGACAAACTTTATTCACTGTATAATGTTTATTTTTCGAATTCCCCTACTGTCACTTATTTCCAGTAGACCACCACGTGGATATTACAAGATGACAACCCACATAAGATACTAGGGGGCGATTTCAACTCCGTCATGGTTCTACATGAAGACAGGTCTGGTAAATCAAGGCATGTTGCGGGTTCAGGCGCTTTCTCCCCCACCCCCCTACACGAATTGGTCACCACCGCTCACCTCATAGATGTTTGGAGGGTGCGTCATCTCCTGGAACGGGAGTACACACACTTCTCATCTGTCCATAATTCCTTTGCCAGGTTGGATTACTTCCTGACGACGGCAAGTGTGGACGCATTAATTGTAGACACCGCTCTTAATCCCATTGTTATTGCAGACCATGCTCCGATTTTGATCCAGATTCAGCCTTCCCTCCCGACTGGCAACTCATTTATCTGCCAGTTTCCCTCGCATTTATATACAGACACTTCTTTTAAGACAATGCTGGTGGAGGCTTGGCAGGAATATGAATCATTTAACAGGGCTCATACGGATACGCCGAATCTTTTCTGGGAAACAGCCAAAGCGGTCCTGAGAGGGAGAATCATGTCATACGTCGCTGCTAAAAAGAGAAAAGCTAGGGCCCACTTCCTTAGAGCAAGTACAACATTACGTCGCGCCCAACTTAAATATTCTTTAAAAGATTCGGCAGAACATAGAGAAACATGGATGAAGGCAAAGCTGGACTTTGAATGGTGGAGCAATCAGCAGCACCTATACTACCATTCTCACTCCAAACTAGCCTTTCACAAATTTGGTAACAAAACAGGCAAAATGATGGCAAACTTAGTCAGACACCGCACTACTAACTCACACATCTCGTCCATGCTAACGGAGAAGGGAGTCTATACATCCGATTCCAAGCAAATTAATCAAATTTTCGCACAATTCTACAGCAAATTGTATTCGGCCGCTCCTGTGGACATGGAACAGGGGGATCACTTTTTAGGGTCAATCTCCCTGCCGAAGGTAAACACCGAAGATTTAGCCCAGTTAAATGAAGACATTACCGTGGAGGAGATTCACAGAGTCATTGGTATCTCTTTCAACGGTAAATCTCCTGGCCCAGATGGTTATTCAAATGAATTTTACAAAATGCTGAAAGAACAAATTACTCCTACCATTCTCAAAGTCTTCAATACCATGTGGCAGGGAGGAGATTACCTAAAAACGGGATCAGAGGCCCACATCAAACTATTACCCAAAAAAATTAAGACCCCACTCTCCCAGGCTCCTACAGACCTATTTCCTAATCAATGTGGACGCCAAGATGCTATCGAAAATTGTTGCTGATAGGTTGGCTAGGCTCTTGCCGCATCTAATATCACCGGCCCAGGTAGGATTTATTAAAGGCCGTTCTGCGGTATCCAACATTCGCAAATTACTATCTGACCTCCTCTCTAGCGCTCATATCCATAGATGCGGAAAAAGCTTTCGATAGCATCCAATTCCCCTGGCTGTATAGAGTACTGGATGAGATGGGGCTATCAGGCTGATTTAAATCCTTTTTGTCAGTGATGTATGACTCTCCTTCGGCTAGAATTTGTACTCCAGGCCACATCTCTGACCGCTTCCCTTTGTTACGGGGTACCAGACAGGGGTGTCCACTGTCACCGCTGTTATTTAATCTGGCATTGGAACCGTTATCAATATCTTTTCAAGGAGCCCCAGACATTTGTGGTGTCCCTTTTATAAAGAGCTAAATAAAAATCATGCTGTTCGCAGATGATATGGTACTATTCTCAAACAATCCTACTAGGGATCTACTCTTCATTCAAGCCACATTTCAATTTCAGACGTTTTCGGGCCTGACCATCAATGCTTCAAAATCCAACGTCCTCCCCTTAACCTCCCAGCGTCCAATTCATTAAGCTCCTCCAGCATATTCAATTTAGGCACTCCTTAGGCACTCAGTGGACTTGATAAGCTCCACCTCCCACTACTCTAACTTCCAACTAGAAACGGAGATGGCCCATCCTTGGAGACTGTCCACCCTATTACATTGCCCGCTTTCCATCATACCTCCCACCCTCCGAACAAATGTCATTATTAGAGGTACGGTAGTGGCCTGGAGGGAGACACACAAGATCGCGAAAATTAACCCATATTTCTCCAAGCATCTCCAAATCAGAGGTAATCCGGCATTCCCACAGGGAGTGGAATATAGAACCTTTGCCAAATGGGAGAACAAGGGGATATCTACTTTTAATAATCTTGTATCCAAAACCACAGGCAAAGTGTTGACTTTCTCGGAGTTAAAGTCCACTTACCAGGTTCCCGCACAAGATTATCTCCCTTATTCTCAAGTGTCAGCTCATATGATGAAATACAACTATATCACTCCTCAGTCTCTATCTAGCTCCCTCATTGATAGGATACTTTCAGGTGGGAAAAAGTCTATTTCTGATATATATTCTCATTTAAGACAAGCACACATTCTCCCTCTGACTAACTCCAACGTGGTTAAGTGGAGGGAAGATATACCCGCAGATGAGATAGTTGAGAAGTTGTTGATAGGATATCGCTCTACCTGTAAAGCAATGGCTAATGAACAGTGGAGAGAAACGCAATATAAAATTATCCATATAGAGTATTATGCTTTCCAGATTAAACGCAAACCAGGCCCGGAAGGGGGATATTTGGATCATTGCACCAAGTGCCAGTTTCTAGCCGCCTCCCTGTTTCATTGCCTGTGGGAATGTCCGATAATACAAAACTTCTGGTCCAATGTCATTGATTTTATTGCCCTAGTGGTAGACAGGAGGATACCATCTGATGTGTTATTGATTCTGTTCAATTATTGGGAAGATCCTCGGGGTTTCAGTAAATACACCAGACAATGGATCAGTATCGCACTCTTGGCAGCCAGGAGAAACATTATGAGAGAATGGCTTGCCACCAATCCACCAACCGTACAGGGCTTAACAAATGATCTCCTCAACCTACTGTACCTTGAAAAATTAGACGCGGAAACACAACTGGAGAACGACAAGAAAACAACCTCCTTCTATGATAGGTGGATACCTTTTATTAACCTAGTCCTCTCACCCACAGAGAGGGAAACATTTCTGGCCCCCTTTAAATTCACCCCCAGCGTACTTCTGGCTCAGATAGCGGGAACTGGATAGGTTGCTTTCTCGCAAGCTGGCCACGAGCTCCAGCAGGGCAAGCACATAGATGACCCTCAGGAACGCACGCAGCATTAATCGGGTACACTATATATACATTTACTTAACAAATGACAGCAAGGACACGACACTCACATAAAATTGTTTTGGAAAAAAAAAATGTCAAAATTGCCACAGTGGATGTTGGAAATGGTACGTGTTTCCAATAAAAAACATGATGGTCGCTACCATGTGTGTGCAAATGTTTAACTGTTCTGTTAATCTGCCCCAGTGATAATCACTTTCAGTCTGCTGGTGATTAGATTGTTGTCCAGAGAGCTGGAAATCCTGTGCACAGATTGAGTCTGTGAGCATAATAGGCCCCATGCTATATTGCCAAATGGGGGTATACTATGCTAACCCCGTTTATCACCTTTTTTTCTTTAAATCTCTTTATTCAATTTTTAACAATTTATGCAAACAAACAAAGTACACATAACCACATTCAACATACTCCAAGTGGTACAAAACGTTAAATATAAAAATATATATAAGCAGCATAATTCTATTATTCTGATTATTTAATAACCACTCTACATTCATCCCAGGCCAGGCCTTATTTCCTTCCTTCATTTTCCATCTGCGTTCAGATTCAGTAAACATATTCTAGGATCAGCCAATATAGATACCTGACATATATTATTAATAATAGACACTACTTTCTTCCAGTATCGAAAAAGTTTTGGGCATTTCCATAGCATATGCAACAAATCTGCAGCCTCCTCCAAACATTTAGGGCAGGCTCCAGATTCCCTCCTTCCCCAACGCTGTAGTTTTTGAGGTGTATAATAAACTCTATGTAAGATAAACAATTGTGTTAGTTGTTGAGTAGGTGATAGTGATACAAGTGGAACATTTTCCAACACCTCTTGCCATAAATCATATTTTTGGAATAGACAATGCTCCAAGAAACTTTTCTAAGTTTTCTAACTTATAAGTTGTTTGAGTTTATCACCTTTTACATGAATGTGTCATACTAGGATTCCATAACTGTGCAGTCCCAAAATCTTCCCTGACCACTGTTATTTCTGGAGCTTCCTTTGGCTCTCCAATCATGACTGCTAGTGGGATGTTTTGGGTACCTCTGACATAGGGTTGTCAACATCCACCTCAAGTTTAAACAAAATAGTGAAATTATTAATTTCAGACAAATTTTCAGAACTGGTTAACTACCTTTTCCCCCCACAGTTCCCAAAACAAATGAGAATCACAGCCTAGTATTACACTGTGTTCTTAACCACAACCATGACATGCCTATGACTGTGTCTCCACTGATAGCACCAGTCTGATAGTAGTATAGTCTTTGGCATCACCATGTACACATATTACTCCCATTTGGTCTGTGCCAAGCTGGGCAGTATCCTCCAGACTGGCGTAGGCCAATGTGACGAGGCTTCCAGGGTGTCATAATGCCTCCACCATATGTCTTTCTTTCTTAACAGGACATACTGTATCTGCCTTCCAGTCTCAGTTCCTAGGTGTGTTGCAAGAACAGGCTTGAGAAAGAGTGTCTTCCTTGCCTTCCAGATTAAATTCCATTTCAATTAAAAAGGTGCTAGCACATCAGCCCTCTGCTCCTTTTTGTCCATTCTGTAACTGTGACTCCTTAAAAGATGCCGAAGTAGCCTTCAACATTATCCTCTGGAACAATTTCTGTAAAGCACTTTGCACCAGCTATCAGGATGTAGATATCAACCACTGTGCCACCATCTGCCTCTCTGGCAGGGTCTGTACTTGCAGAGTCAGTTTCACTTGTTGTTGTCCCCTTAATGTGGCCCGGTTGGCTTTTAAAAGCTGTTCCATCTATCATGCAGTTAAGCATTTTGCCTCTTGCCATAGCTGGTTAGTCTACTGTTGGTTAGTAATGCAAATAGCGGGAGAAGAGGTCAGAATGGAGCAGATGGCTGGCGTGTGAGTTATGTCTGACTGGGAGGAGGAAGATAATGGACCCCCTGCAAGCCAGTCATGGGCAGCGCTATGACAGCCGGGAGTCTTTTCTATTTGGAGAAAGGGCGTCGGAGTCTCGGAGCTATCGAAGGGATGAGGGCAGTTCTGCTCCGGGTCTGCCCCTGCAGATAGGCTCGGCCGGGAGTCGGAGGAGAGACCGGGGACACAGGCATCCTAGCAAGATCGGTGAGTGACAGTGTGTGTCTGTGTGTGCGAGTACTTGAAATAAAGTATAATTAGCTATAATTTCCCGCTGAAGTTGCTAGAGGGCGCATCCCTAATAAATAGGGAAGCAGTTTGTTTACCACGACAGTAGAAGTGATTTTTTTCTGAAGATATGGGTAAACGACCCGATTTAACAGCCTTTGAACGTGGGATGATCTTTGGTGCTTGGAGCCATGGGGCAAGTATCAGCAAAACAGCAGAATTCGTTAAATGTTCAAGAGCAGCTGTTGTTAAAGTGTTTAAAGACTGGACTGTCAGCCGAAAATCTGGGTCTGAACGTGCGAATTGTGGCCGTCAGCGACTAGTCAATGTTAGGGCAGAACGGAGAGTGGCAAGACTGGTACAAGACAACAGAATGGCAACAGTGCAGTGTCAGAATCCTCGCATCACCTTTCAACATCTCGTGGAGTCACGAGGCAGCCCAACGAAGTCATCTCGTGGAGTCATCTCGTGGCCCAACGAAGTACTGATGGGGTGGTCATAATAATCTGGCCACCCAGTGTATATAGCAACAAAAAATAGATGGGGCTTTCAGGGTGACTACTAGGGAATACAGGGGAATGAATCCAAAAAATTTCAAATACATCATATAGGTAGTAAAATTCACCTGCATTACAATTCATAATATACATATAGATAAATAAATAAATATCATCTAAGTAAAGACAATGGCAGATGTCTGCAACATAAAACCTCCCTGGAGCCCGTACAGAAACATGATTATAAATTCATACACTTGTCATCAATTTCGTTATATTCATGTCATAATTTTATGTAAATCAAAAATTCAGCCATGATTCTATGCTTTCTCCAGCCTTAATTAAAGTGAATTGGACTACCTATATGATGTATTCAATTTTTTGGGATGAATTCCCCTGTATTCCCTAGTAGTCACCTTGACAGCCCCATCTATTTTTTTGTTGGTATATACAGTAGACATGTGCGATTCGTTTCGTTCCGAATCGAAATTCGGACGAATTTTCGGAAATTCGGACATTCGGATGTATCCGAATTCCGAATTACAGACATAACGAATGCAAACGAATCCGAATTTCCATTTACGAAATTCGGTAGCGTTCGTTTCGTTTTCTGTTCTTATTCGTTTCTTATTCGTTTCTTATTCGTTTCGTTCATTGGAGCAAAGTGACATTAGATGAGAAAAATATTTTTTCCCCCTCAAATGTCACTTTTGCTGCAAACGAACGAAACGAATAAGAAACGAATAAGAAACGAATAAGAACAGAAAACGAAACGAACGTTCGTACGAACGCTACCGAATTTCGTCCGAATCCGAATTCCGAATCCGAATTGACTTTCACACCCGAATCCTGAAAAACGAAATAACACAAATCCGAATTTAAAACGAAACGAAACTAAACAAATTTTTTGGCAGTGCCCATGTCTAATATACAGTATATACTGTTGGTTTGTGTTTGCCAATAAAAGCTGTTTTACAGGCTCCTCCATTTTATTCAGCAATAGATATCTGTCTCATTAAGGTTCTGCCCACATCTGAGCACCAAGGTACAGGGGGGTACAGGCTCAACTGGTAGCTGCAGTGGGAATTTTTTTTTTCAACAAGGCAACAATCAAACAGTTTTAATGCATGGAGGCTTTCTACAGAAAAAAACAATGAATAGATCCATCCAGTTCAATGAAAGTGTGTGTGTGTGTGTAGGAGTCAGTAAGAATTCCCATATCCCTGTATATTGTATTCCTTGAAAACATTGGGACTTTTTTCATGTATCTATACTCTCAGCCGATACAACTTTGTTGCTCTGACAGTAAAGAATCCCCTACCCAGTTTGAAATTAAACCCATTTTCCTCCAATCTCAGGTGGTGGTCTCTTGGTTTTTTTTAGGGACCTTCAAGTAAACAATTTCTTACTGATTATTCTGTCCCCATTTAACAATTTGTACATTGAGATCATATCCCCACTTTAATGCCTCTTCTCCTGAGTGAAAAAGTGCAATATCTGTAATCTTTCCTCATAATTTAGGTCCTCCAGCCCCCTTACCAACTTTGTTGCCCTTCTTTGTGCAGATAGACTCTGTCCACTGGTCATCCTCCACCAGATTGCTACTCACTTCCTCATAGGACGTTAATAGGCTGCTATTATATGAAACAGTCTTTCATAAATCCATGAGGGTTGTTTCTGATGATACCACTTCCTCCGACAATTTCCTGCATATAGTCCCTTACCATTCTCCCACATACTTTGTGTACTATTGATGTCAGGCTAACTGGCCTGTAGTTTCCCGGCATACATCTTGACCCTTTTTTGAAAATCGGTACAGTGTTTGCTTTACGCCAGTCAGCCGGTACTTTTTCAAGTTCATGGACATCCTTCCTGTGGATTGGTGCCGAAAAAAACTGAACCGCACACTCAAGATGAGGCCAGACCAGTGTTTTGTAAAGGGGAAGAATTATGGATTTGTCTTTAGAATAAATCCCCATTTTTATGCTGTTGCTTTATTCACTGCAGCATTGCATGCTAGTGCTACGCCTGTGGCCTACAGGGGATCCCAAATATTTCTCTATCTTCAATTTCACCAGGAGGAGCTTCCCCTAAGGAGTAGCTTATAAGTATATTTTTACTACCAAAATGTATAACTTTAAATTTTTCTACAATTATCCTCATGTGCCATGTAGTCCAAGGTCTTCATGTAATGTTGCTATGTCCTCTGATGAGTTTATTACCCTGAAAATTTTGGAATCAGAAACAAACTCCAAAACTGAACTACTGATACCAATCTCATTATCATTAATGAACTACTTGAAGACCAGGTGTTCATATCCCCCTTTCTGGCCAGGCCATTTTTCAGTATTCAGCATTGCAGTACTTTGACTGACACTTATTCCGTCATGCAACGCTGTACTGAACTGAATTTTATTCTCGCCGTCACCGCCGCTGCCGTCCCCGCGATCCCGGGCGTCATATATCCCAGGCGATGTGGCGGCTCTGTGCACTGAGAGCGGAGGGAGTTCAGTACAGATCTCCCTCCGCTCTCCTCCCGGTCTCTGAATACAGGAAGTGATGTATGTTACATCACTTCCGCATTCCCCTGTCACCCCTGTCAGGATGGATCCTGTCTGCGTCCAAGCACGGACACCCACACCCGCATGGATGTGCAGCTTGGGTGAGCGTATGCCAGCGTATGGACGCGTCCTCACATAGGGAAGGACAGGCTGCTGCGTACAATCACACGCAGCACCTGTCCTTCCCGGGAATGGCCCTATACGGCCGTGCACGCCTCACGAATCTGTACGGCCCGACTGTACGCTGTATGAATCAGGCCAAAGGCACGCATGCAGACCCATGCAAGTGCACAGTAGTATCAGCCACAAATAGCTTTGAATTTATTCCTGTCCTATATATATTAGGGCAGGAATAAATTCAAAGCTATTTGTGGATCAAGATATTGCAGTGCATTTGTGGGGGCCTGTGTGTGTGCAGGTATGAGGTCTAATGTTCGGTGGGTGAACAGTATGCAAAGGGAATGTGGCTTACTATTACTATTGTGGCTTACTACTTACTATTGCAGGGTAATCCTCCGGCTCTGTGCACTGTGCACTGACTAATGATGGGCAGTATGGTGACAAAATCCGGCAGGGAACAGAAGATCCTCTCAGTCCGGCAGGCAGGTGAGCGATTCTCCTCCTTCGGTCCTGCGCGCTGCATGTAAAGAATCCGCCAGGCAGGACCTCGAGCAGACCGTCGAGGGCCTCCTCAGCGCGGCTCCGCGCACGAACATCATCTGGTCACGCCAGGGAGGTGGGTGGGACTTCAATCTGACAGCCTGCTCGAGCGAGCTGTCAAATGCAAACAAAAAAATGAGTTTGCGTGCCAGCAGATGTGGCCTCGCGTGCCAAGCTGGGCACGCGTGTCGGGGGGTTGCCGGCCCCTGGGGTAGAGTATCAAATGTTTTAGCAAAATCCAGATAGACTAAGTCCACTGGCCTTCCTCCATCTAGATTGCTACTCATTTCTTCGTAGGACGTTTATAGGCTGATATGATAACAGCCTTTCATAAATCCATGATGGTTGTTTCTGATGATACCACTTCCGCCGACAATTTCCTGAATATAGTCCTTTATCATTCCCTCACATACTTTGCATGCTATTGATGTTAGGCTAACTGGTCTGTAGTGTCCCAGTATACATCTTGACTCTTTTTTGAAAAATTGTAAAATGTTTGGTACACCAGTCAGCAGGTACTCTTCAAGTCAGTAAGCTGTCTTTGAAAATTAAGGACTGTGTTAGGATCCAGAGCGCCTCCAGGTGGCGCTGGAGCTGAGCCCTGCAGTTCCTGGGCTCACCTGCAGGATTCTCCAGGCAGCCAGGGGCTGCTAGGTGCCAGACCACCACTGGGTGGTGCTGGTACCTGCAGCTCCAGTGCTCACCTGTGGGTGTCTCCCAGCTGCCAGGAATCAGCCCATTAGGTATTGCTCCTGGGAGGGTATTTAAACCCTCCCTGCAGTCTGGACCTTGGCTCAGGATTTCATTGCTTTCCCCTGTTGTCTGAGTCCTCTGGCCTGAACCCTGAGACCCTGATATTTGCATGCTATTTTAGTACCCTGTTTCCTGTGTTGTTACATTTTTGGTTTATGCCTGTTGTGGATTGTTTTAGTTAGCTTGCTAGGTTTATTAAAATATTTATATATACCATACTTACCTGGTCCGTGTGGTCACATGTGTTTGGTCTGCCTGTAAGGGTACCTGTGCAGGTGTGGGGTCACCTGCGCTGGGATCCCTGACAGACTGGCTGTAACTTAGCTAAGCTCTCTTAGTAATCCGGGGTGTAAGTTATCTGGTCCAGGAGATTAATTCACATTAAGTTTCTCTAGTCGTTGTTGAACCTTGAATTCTGTTAGCCACTGAGGTACATTCAGTACATTGCTATCATTATTACGTTTTTTTAGTGGACTTGTCTTTTTCAATTGTATATACTGAGCTGAAATATATATATTTAATACATCTGCCTTATCACCTTACTTGTCCTTACCTTTTTGCTCTTGATACATTTGAAGAAAGGTGTGGGCTTCTCTTTTCTTACCTCAGCTATACGTTTTCCGTATTCTATTTTAGCTGCCCGGATTTTGCTTTTACATATCTTATTGAATTCCTTGTAACTCTGAAATGCCAAATGTTGACCCTTACATTTTATATCTTTTAAAGATCAGCTTTTTCTCATGTATATGTTTTCTTATCCTCGGGTTTAGCCACATAGGTTTACTTATTGACCTTATATATTTGTTACACATTGGGATACACTCAGTGGCGGAACTACCGCCGGTGTGGGTGCACCAGGGCCTCCAGCCTCAGGGCCCAGCACAGCCCTCGCCTGTGCAGATGGTATCCAGCGGCCGGCAGGCACCCCGTCTTTGCGCCGGGAGTGTTGGATCATCTATTCATCTGACACTCGCAGCGCAGAGATGGGGGGACCGTCGGCCGCAGCGCAGCTTGATACTGATAATTAGTCGTCCATAACGATGAATTGGGGGAGGGGGCGGGGGCTAGGCGCACGGCCGCTTCCGGGTTAGGGTACCCAGATATTATGGGGCCCGCCGACCCCTGCAAGAAGTAAGCGGCGAGGCGCGAGCCAAGGACAGCAGTGCAGAATGGGACCCTCTATAGAGGACTACAAATCTCAGCAGTACTTTATACAGAAATGCTATAGTTGTATAAAGTATTGCTGGGATGTGTAGTCCTCTATAGCCTTTGCCATTCTGCATTGCTGTAATATTAGTAATGTACCGAGATATCGGCCGTTGAAACATATCGGCAGAAAATGGCACTTGTGGTTAAATGCCGAAAGTGCCACTTTTTGGTCGATACAGCGGCGCATCCCTGCTTTCTTTCCTCCCCGCTGGGCGCTGCTCTGTATCCCAGCGGGGAGGAGAGAAAGTGTCACAGACGTCCCAGCGCTGCGGGAGGAGAGCGCTGTGAGCAGCCAGTATCTCTCATCCCACACCGCTCAGCCTCCTATCACAGTCCGATGTTCTATCACAGATTGTGACTGCGTTAGAATGTGTGACCGCTGACGTCATCACACTTTCTAATGTAATCATGCCCATTTTGTATCGGTGGAATGTGTGACCAGCCACGTGGTCACACATTCTAACGTAGCCACACCCATTTGTTTCCAGAGTAAAAATGTGTGACCGGCAAAAGGTGTAGAATTCAAAGCTTTCTCTGCTGTCCCTGGGCAGATTGGCAACGCAGATGGTATGTGCAGGAGAACCGATCTGCCCTGGAACAACTGATTTCTCTGTAATAAATAAATATGCTCAAATATTTTTTCGATCTATTTTTTCAAATTTATTTTTTTGTGGTTGCTTTAGGGGGTGTGGATTGGGGAGTTTGTGTTGTTTTTTTTGGGGGGGGGGCCAAAAAAAAATCTTGCACCAGGGCCCTTTGTTACTTAGGTCCGCCACTGTATACACTGGCTTTTGTTCAATAAATCCTTAAAACATTCCTACTTATCCTCAGTGTTCTTTGTTAGAAATATCTGGTCCCATTTGGTATCCTCTAGCAAGCATCGTATTGAAATTTGCCTTTTTGAAATTAGGAGTTCTTGTTATACCAACATGCCTGTGATCACTGTTACCCAAGTTGTCCCTAGTTTCTATGTCAGTAACCATCTCTATGTTGTTTGAAATTATTAGATCTAACAGGGCATTTTTTTTCTATTTGGGACCATGAAATTACCCTGCAGTAAGTTAAAAAAAATGGGAATCCTTAGTTAAGTGTGTGGTTCTATGTATCCAATCGATGTAAGCATAATTAGTCTCCCATAATAATTAACATTGCCCTGTCTCCCAGACATTTCAGTCTGTGAGAGGAGCTGAGTTTTTTCCTCATCCTTTATGGTATGTTTGGGGGCCTATAGCATACACCAACAATCTGTTTGCAATTTGTATGTACTGTAGCTCCAGTCATAAAGACTCTGCACCATCACAACTCTCATTAACGATGTTATCTATGACATTCACTTCCAGATTTCTCTTGATATACATGTATACACCCCCAACCCCTTCTACCGACCCTTTCCCTACTATACAGAGAGTACCCATGGATATTTGCACCCCAGTCATGTGAGCTATCCAGCCAGGTAATTAATATACAAATTGTTTAGCGCCAACTTGCTGGCGCTGAGCAATTTGTATATTGTTTTTCTGAAAAGGCTTTTTGCTCTTTTGTTCAGAGCTGCTGGTGAAGGATTAGTTCTTAGGGGATAGGAGCGCTGATCTCTTTTGGTTTATCTATCCAGCCAGGTTACCAATACTCCCATGAAGTTGAAGTCCTCCTCAAGTAATTTTTGTTTGTCAGACTCCTCCATTTTGTTTGTCAGACTCCTGACATATCTTATTTGAACCAGGTAGAGGAAGCACCTGATGCCGAATACCTCCCAGTGATTACCTCCTCTCAGCTACAGACTCTCTTGCAGTCTCAGGAATTGGAAGATGACAGTTCATCCGAATGGCCCATGCATCAATATATTTACAACCAGTCCTGTCCCAGCTTCCCTCACTCACAGTTTCACTCTGATCCCTGTTGCCTCACACGGTGCCTCTAGTAGTCAGCGCTGGGCAGGATCGCTGCATAGCGTCTTGGTGCTCAGCTTGTGGGAGGCGCTCACAATTCTCCCCTGCCAACATAAATAGGTTAAAATCATGATCCATAGTACATATACAGTACACACGTCCATTAGACTGCAGTCTGCAGCAATAGAGTTACAATTCTGCCCTGCTAACATGAATGGGTTAAATGATCCATAGTACAACTGCATATTATGTACTACGGATCACTTAACCTATTCATATTAGCAGGGGATAATTGTAAATCTATTGCTGAAGTGTATTGGCAGTGTGTAACATACATGTACTATGTACTACATATAAAGTACACTGCAGCAATAGAGTTACAATTGTCCTCGACTAACATGAATAGGTTAAATGATCCATAGTACATAATAGCATTTGATAATAGTACATAACATGTAGTTGTACTGTGGATCATTTAACCTATTCATGTTAGCCGAGGATAATTGTAAATCTATTGCCTGTTTATGTACTACCTATACAGTACACTGCAGCAATAGATTTACAATTATCCCCTGCTAACATGAATGGGTTAAATGATCCATAGTACAGGGCTACATATGGATCATTTAACCCATTCATATTAGCAGGGGATAATTGTAAATCTATTGTCTGCAGTGTATTAGCAGTGTGTACTTTATATGTAGTACATATGCAGTACACATTCCCAATACGCTGCAGGCAATAGATTCTTTGTGTTTTGACTCCCACTTCTAAACTTCCCACTCCACCCCAGGCCCTCACTCACTGCTCGATGAAGGTACCTCACGATGTGCATTGTAGGTGAGGTCTTAGTCGGCGCTATGCGGGAGAGCAGCGGTGCGTCAGCGATGGTCGGTGGGAGGCTGGCGACTGCCCACAGGTGTCGGGGCCTGCTGGGCAGTCGGGCGTGTCGGGGCCCGCTGGGCAGTCGCCGGCCAGCTAAATTCAAAGTGTCTTTATTGAAACATAGAGTAGAAAAACACAGAAGGTACAATAACTCAGTGCAATAACGTCTCAAATAATTTTTACAGTAATACACATAGCGAGTTACTGACAGTACATCCACCGTACAACCGTACCTAATAATATTACTCCATCCAGACCGCAACTTAATGGCGGTTTGCCACATCACTGCCACTGAACAATGCAGTAATTACATAGGTGTAAGAGCATGTGCAACCCCTTCCATGCCATCTGATCGTGGCTTCCCAATCAACAAGAAGGGTGTAAGCTTGCGTTTCGGGGACAGGAGTGAGAAAAAGTGAGTTATCACAGTTTATAGGATGGAGCACCTATACAAACAGGTCGAAGTGAGGTGAAGGGTGAGAGGTAGAAGGAAAAAAGTGTGGGAAGGGGGGAACCTATTTCATTACCTTTGACATAAAGGAGTTCCTTAGAACAACAGGACTTCCTTTTGGATCCCTGTGTGGAAGTAGAACAACTCTTCTTTTGCAGTCAAAATAGAGAAAGCCCACTGTATGTTTTTGTGTGTTCCTATTCACACAGCATATCTAAAAATATTATTTCTTAAAATTTTTCTTACCTTTGTGATGTCTCTGAGTAGCAGGCCTTTGGAGCTTCCTCTCAATTTCAATAACAGGAAAATCTGACTGTCTTGGTAAAGACAGACTGATATCCCCTCATTAAAACCTTTGTTAGGGCAGATGGTGTTCAAATCTAGTTAACTGATAACAAGATCTGCAAGCACAGTACAGACAGGGTTAATTAAACATTACTCTCCCCACTCCCCTTGCATTCCAGAGGGAAATTCAGTACACAGAAAATGTTTTCTTTCAGAATTGATCATGTTTTTTGCAAGCAGCAATGTATTATTATTTTAAGTTATGCTATGTAAATGAAAACCATGTTACAAATAAAAATAGGTGTTTTCCCAATTTAGCTGCAAAAGTGGAAATACACTTTAAAGGAACAGCCTTGGGATGCCAGGTAGCATAGTTTATAATTACCAGGATGAAGTTATGGCTCCTACCAGGTTTAACCACTGATCCTTTCAGACCTATTGTGATATGCTTTAAAGGAATCTTAAACACTGGCAATGGGGCCTTTGGCTGAAATTTGAATCTCTGGGCAAGACTCACAATAGTTTTTTTTACATTTGCATGTATCCTGGGCCAAAAGAAATGCTGTTAAACATGTTCTTTGGCTTTTTCATATGCCAAGTGACCCCTCCAGGGGATGTGTATGGGCCGTGTCCAACACTGTCCTCCTATAAGGTCCAAGAACCATGATTTGTTCTACAACTTCATCCCAAATGTTTGGTTCTGTTACAACAATTCACGATGGACTGTAATATAAGGAAACATTTTCAACAAAAATTACTTGGTTCCAATTGTTTACCTTTACATTTAACCATGCATTTGAAAGAGTGGAGTCACATAATACCGATAGACAGATAGGCAGGGTATCCAAATCGTCAGGCAAGTTCGTAGTCTAAACGTAATAGCACATCAGGGCATGCAGGAATATAATTGAGGTTGAGTAACAAGGCCAGGGGTCAAAATACCAAAAAGCCATATGAAAGGTAGGTAACAAAGGCTAGGGACTACTAGAAGCAAAGCTCTGCAATAAGTGCCATTTTGTGGAGGAAGTTGGTATTTATAGGCACAGGTGCTTCTGTGATGTCGCAGGAGGAGGAGGCATTGGCTTCACTATTATCCACTGTGTCTTCAAGAGCATGCACAGTGTGTGCACATTTCCCTAACAATATACTGTTGTCAGCAGCAGGGGGTGCCAGAGGCATTACAGGAGCTACTAAGCTCTACTGAGCTTCCACAACAGCTGAGCTCACAACAGGAAGATCCCTGCTTTCATAAAGAAAAGAGGGTGTTCCAGGTGAGGAACACTAGAAACTGGTTACTGAACAGACCAAGACCGGTACTTATTTAAAAAAGTATACATTTTATTGTAATACAAAACTGTCAATATACCGCACCATCAAAAAAAGCTTCTCATTAAATTTCATAAAAGAACAACGTTGTTCGTAGCACTCAAACACTCATTCCTTCATTCTATGGGCCCCACACAGTCTACGGCAAAGCTGAAAACCTTGATGGTTCACAAAGGGAATACTCCCAATTAAACACCTTTTTCCTATCAGTGATTATGCCCCTAATGGACGGTGATCTTGGATCGGAAGTAATATAGTTGATCGTCTTAAGATGTAGCTATTTCTTTCTGCAGGTAAAACATCAATAAATGATATAGGTAGTATTAGTTTGTTCATATTTGAAAGAGGAAGTCTCTGTGATCGATGTAACTAATAAGTGGTTGAATCCAATTGTATCAAACATGTGTTCATTGACCTCCACACACGAACTTCATTCTCTGATCTATCTTTTGGATGTATCAATCACCTTGATTTGTGAGTTATTTTAACATTCCGATAACAACAATTTCATCCTGATATTAAATTGTTCGAGGGGGGAGACATGTACAGGACTATTTCATATTATTTTATAGTTTACCGTACTCACGATTGGTTGTCTCATACCCCTTCTTTTCCTGTTTAGGGAATCCTGTGGTTAAATGCTGCCACAGATATTAACTTTGTCCATGGCCACTTCAGGATGGTTGTAGGGAAGTTATGTGTAGTTCACAAATGAAACGACATGTCCTTCCATCACCGCTGTTCGGGAAACGAAATCCTCAAGGGAGCTGCCGTCTGTGCAGGTCACAGCATCTGTATCATACATTCAGCGGTCGACACGTTTCGCCTCGCCTATCGGGACTTCGTCAGAACCTTGTGGATGGCTGGTGGATGGTTGCCTTAAATAACCCTTTCACACATGCTAGGTAATTGCATCCAAGATGTATGTTTAATGATAGAGTGTTAATGAGGGCTACATATTTATAAAAAAACATCTGCCTATTCTTTCATACCGAAAGCATTCAACAGACAAGGGTATTCATATTCGAACACTATATAGGTATACTAAAAAACTGCCAAAAAATAACAAAATTAACAGGTATTACGGAAAGGGGAGTGATAATTGGATTGACATATACATCTGGGAGAGTAAAGGTATATCTCCCTTATTGTTGTATTGGAGTGAATCTCTCAGAGAAAGACATTCAGGTTAATTTCGTTATTTACATCCCTGCTTTCATCCCTGCTCAATGCCCGATGGCGTGGGACCTGAAGCAGCGGCAGGCTCATGGACATGACATGCTGGCTGTGCCCGGTGTGCATATAGGAACATCCAACGGACTAGGCCACACTTCATAAGCTCTTGGGCCAGAGGAATGTGTCTGCAGATCTGCGCTTCTGGATGAGAACCCTTGCGTGGGCAACATAGCTGCCACAATCAAGACAAATGAGTCCAAAGTGTGGGAGTTAATTATGCGGCACTAAGTAACCCTTTGTGCATTATTAAATATATTAGTAATTAATAAATAAATAATGTTCAAAAATGTATTAGTTCATTAGTGAAACAGTTAATAAATAGTTAATAAACAATGTGCAAATCAATGCAAAAAGTGCAAGGAATAATTTATCACAGATACACTATAAACATATGATTATATTATTGTGACTTCATAAATAGGTATATATATCATCCATATAAGTACACTTAAACAGTGATATTTTAAAATTCATAAAGTGGTGAGCAAAAAGTTCATAGATGATATAGTCCATAAATGTATTAATGATCGATCATCTGATTCAAAACGTGCTCAGTGCCAGTGTTTATTTAATCCTCCTTCTGCCACACACAAAAACCCCCGGGCAATGCTCACTCACCGCACATCCGTGGCTGAAATTAGATAGCCTGAAGCCAGTGTTAGATCAAACTCACATGTAAATTTACAGAAGCCCAGTTTCTGTAAATTTACAAGTGAGTTTTTACTATACTACTAATAAAGTTTCTGGAATTTATTACACTATGAGGAGTTCTCTCTAATTTGTATTGCTATATGTGGGACGCTGCTTATCAGAGGCGTAACTAGAAACCTCAGGGCCCCCGGTGCAAGAAACCATTAAGGGACCCCCTCCCCCCCCCAAAAAAAAACCATGATTTTGATACCTTTTTTTTCCTATTAAATAAACAGTATGTATGTTATAACTTTCAGGGCTAGTTCACACCAGCCCTAGCAAACTAATTGTGACCATTCAGTCACTGCTCTCCAAATATGGTCCTTAAGCCGGTTTTCTTTCCAGTTACAGATTGCATTTTCTAAACCTATATATCTTAACTTACACATTAGCCATCTGTAGGGAACTCTGTCAAAAGGTTTTTTCACAGTCCAAGTATACTACATTCACAGCCACTCCTTTGTGTAGTTCATTTTTTTTTGGAATCCATGCTATTGCCAGTGGCGTCACAGGTGAGGTGCGGCCCGCACCCGGGTGACACCATTGGAGGGGTGACACAAAAAGGACCAACGATCATTTTGGTGTCACCCCACCTCTGAAAATTCGAATGCACGACAGTGTCAGGAGAGAGAGGATGGGACTCGGCGGCATACCTTATCCCGCCGGGTGACTGTCCCCTCCTCTCTCACCAAGATGGCCGCCGGCAGGTATCAGAAGATTGCAGCACGTGCGCGATGACGTCATCGCGCATGCGCGTGGTGACGTCATTTTGCATAAGCGGTGACATCTCGGC